>NC_088415.1:41645150-41852650 GCF_034236695.1 Oncorhynchus nerka
CCATTCACAGACCATCCAGAGACCATCCAAACACCATCCAGAGACCATTCAGAGACCATTCACAGACCATTCAAAGACCATTCAGAGACCATCCAGAGATCATCCAGAGACCATTCACAGACAATTCAGAGACCATTCAGAGACCATTCACAGACCATTCAAAGACCATTCACAGACCATTCAGACCATCCAGACACCATCCAGAGGCCATTCAGAGACAATTCAAAGACCATTAAGACCATCCAGAGACCATTCAGAGACCTTTCAGAGACCAATCAGATACCATTCAGAGATCATCCAGAGACAATCCAGAGACCATTCAAAGACCATTCAGAGACCATTCACAGACCAGTCAAAGACCATTCAGACCATCCAGAGACCATTCAGAGACCATCCACAGACCATTCAGAGACCATTCGGAGACCATCCAGAGACCATTCAGAGCCCATTCAAAGTCCATTCAGAGACCATCCACAGACCATCTAGAGACCATCCACAGACCATCCACAGACCATCCAAACACCATCCAGAGACCACCCAGAGACCGTTCACAGACCATCCAGAGACTATTCAGAGACCATTCCCAGACCATTCAGAGACCATTCAGAGACCATCCAGAGACCATTCACAGACCACCCAGAGACCATTCACAGACCATTCAAAGACCATTCAGACCATCCAGAGACCATTCGGAGACCATCCAGAGACCATTCGGAGCCCATTCAAAATCCATTCAGAGACCATCCACAGACCATCCACAGACCATCCACAGACCATCCAGAGACCATTCACAGACCATTCAGCGACCATTCACAGACCATCCATAGACCATCCAGAGACCATTCAGAGACCATTCAGAGATCATTCAGAGACCATTCAGAGACAATCCACAAACCATTCAGAGACCATCCACAGACCATCCAGAGACCATTCAGAGACAATCCAGCGACCATCCAGAGACCATCCACAGACCATTCACAGACCATTCAAAGACCATTCAGAGACCATCCAAACACCATCCAGAGACCATCCAGAGACCGTCCACAGACCATCCAGAGACTATTCAGAGACCATTCACAGACCATTCACAGACCATCCACAGACCATCCAGAGACCATCCAGAGACCATTCAGAGACCATTCAGAGACCATTCACAGACCATTCAGAGAACATTCAGAGACTATCCAGAGACCATTCAAAGACCACCCACAGACCATCCAGAGACAATCCACAGACCATTCAGAGACCCTCCACAGACCATTCAGAGACCATCGACAGACCAGCCAGAGACCATTCAGAGACCATTCACAGACCATTCAGAGACCATTCACAGACCATTCAAAGTCCATTCAGAGACCATCCACAGACCATCCACAGACCATCCACAGACCATCCAGAGACCATCCACAGACCATCCAGAGACCATTCACAGACCATTCAGCGACCATTCACAGACCATCCATAGACCATCCATAGACCATCCAGAGACCATCCAGAGACCATTCAGAGACCATTCAGAGACCATCCAGAGACCATCCACAGACCATCCAGAGACCATCCACAGACCATCCAGAGACCATTCACAGACCATTCATAGACCATCCAGAGACCATTCAGAGACCATTCAGAGACCATCCAGAGACCATTCAGAGACCATTCAAATACCATTCAGAGACCATCCGGAGACCATCCAGAGACCATCCAGAGACCATTCAGAGACAATTCAAAGGCAGAGCAGGCAGAGATCAACTTACAGATCTGGCAGTGCACTTCATCAGGCCCCCAGCAGTTCTCCCCACAGGAGGGGTGACAAGGCCCTACAGATAATGGAACATCATTACCAGTCAGATATAGCAGCCAATGGCTCACCCAGGAATAGCGGTCAAAGAGGTCAAAGTTCATGCTCTAGCCAGAGTCTCAACCGGAATCCTGATCTCTTTTTTAATTTTCCAAATACATCAGATCAGGCTCTAATCAAATCAAAATCAAATCAAATGTTATTTGTCGCATGCACCGAATACAACAGGTGTAGTAGACCTTACTGGAGGGGGGGGGTCCATATAAATAGTCTGGGTGGCCATTTGATTAGTTGTTCAGCAGTCTTATGGCTTGGGGGTAGAAACTGTGAAGGAGCCTTTTGGTCCTAGACTTGGCGTTCCGGTACCGCTTACCTTGTGGTACCAGAGAGAACAGTCTATGACTTGGGTCATAGCTCTAACTACTTGTCCTATTCTAATGGACAGACACTGACCTCTCTCGCCGTTCAATTGGATGTCAATGGGAGCATTGGCCCTATCCCTGTCCCTCACAATATCATCCCAGTTCACCGAGGGACCATATCTCAGGAACCTGTTGTGGACGATCTGGACGCCTCCCTCCAGAATCTCTGTAGAGAGAGCGAGTAAGAGAGAGCGAGAGAGAAAGTGAGAGAGAGAGGGGGAGAGGGGGAGGGAGAGGGAGAGAGAGAAATCAGTTGGCAGGAATTCTACAGGGAGACAGTTCCAATTTGACTCTCCTTACATTAAACAATAACCCAGACTTGCTGGAGCATGTAGGAAGAACCTGCTCTTCTCTGGGAAGCTGGAGGGTTTGTGTAAGATGTTAGACACATGTACACAAGCACACAGATACAACTGAAGGTGAAACCCTGTGTCGTCGGTAATACTGGAAACTCTGCTTTCACAGTATGGGTAGCGTCCCAAATGGTGAATGATTGCACTACTTTTGAACAGACCCCATGCTTTATAAAGGTAATTAGGTTTCTATTTGGGATGCACACATAATCATTAATCAGGTCTTCACCATCAATCCTCCTTCACCCCCCCCCACCCACCCTCGCCATGCTACACTACACACCTGTCTGCACACTAAGGGTGTGGTGTACTACAGTAACCCCAAGAGATTCCTAGCTACTGCCTCCCACACACTCGATACACCACATAGTGTCTTCTCAAGTATTTCACTATCCACATTGGTAAGAGCAAACACATTACACATATTACATTGTTTGACCTCCTTGTCTGGACTCTATCCTCTTCTCTTCTGTTCTCTCTATCATTTCTCCTCCGTCCACCCTCTTTTGTTTTTCCTCATTTAATTGGTACTCTATTAGTTCTCTCTCTAAGATTGTGGACATGAAGCTAGGGTTAGGGTTGTGGTTGGGGCTAGGGTTGAACCGGGATGTGGATATGAAGCTAGGGTTAGGGTTGTGGTTGGGGCTAGGGTTGAACCGGGATGTGGACATGAAGCTAGGGTTAGGGTTGTGGTTGGGGCTAGGGTTGAACCGGGATGTGGATATGAAGCTAGGGTTAGGGTTGTGGTTGGGGCTAGGGTTGAACAGGGATGTGGACATGAAGCTAGGGTTAGGGTTGTGGTTGGGGCTAGGGTTGAACAGGGATGTGGACATGAAGCTAGGGTTAGGGTTGTGGTTGGGGCTAGGGTTGAACCGGGATGTGGATATGAAGCTAGGGTTAGGGTTGTGGTTGGGGCTAGGGTTGAACGGGGATGTGGACATGAAGCTAGGGTTAGGGTTGTGGTTGGGGCTAGGGTTGAACCGGGATGTGGATATGAAGCTAGGGTTAGGGTTGTGGTTGGGGCTAGGGTTGAACCGGGATGTGGATATGAAGCTAGGGTTAGGGTTGTGGTTGGGGCTAGGGTTGAACCGGGATGTGGATATGAAGCTAGGGTTAGGGTTGTGGTTGGGGTTAGGGTTGAACCGGGATGTGGATATGAAGCTAGGGTTAGGGTTGTGGTTGGGGCTAGGGTTGAACCGGGATGTGGACATGAAGCTAGGGTTAGGGTTGTGGTTGGGGTTAGGGTTGAACCGGGATGTGGATATGAAGCTAGGGTTAGGGTTGTGGTTGGGGCTAGGGTTGAACCGGGATGTGGATATGAAGCTAGGGTTAGGGTTGTGGTTGGGGCTAGGGTTGAACCGGGATGTGGATATGAAGCTAGGGTTAGGGTTGTGGTTGGGGCTAGGGTTGAACAGGGATGTGGACATGAAGCTAGGGTTAGGGTTGTGGTTGGGGCTAGGGTTGAACCAGGATGTGGATATGAAGCTAGGGTTAGGGTTGTGGTTGGGGCTAGGGTTGAATCGGGATGTGGATATGAAGCTAGGGTTAGGGTTGTGGTTGGGGCTAGGGTTGAACCGGGATGTGGATATGAAGCTAGGGTTAGGGTTGTGGTTGGGGCTAGGGTTGAACCAGGATGTGGATATGAAGCTAGGGTTAGGGTTGTGGTTGGGGCTAGGGTTGAATCGGGATGTGGATATGAAGCTAGGGTTAGGGTTGTGGTTGGGGCTAGGGTTGAACAGGGATGTGGATATGAAGCTAGGGTTAGGGTTGTGGTTGGGGCTAGGGTTGAACCGGGATGTGGATATGAAGCTAGGGTTAGGGTTGTGGTTGGGGCTAGGGTTGAACCAGGATGTGGATATGAAGCTAGGGTTAGGGTTGTGGTTGGGGCTAGGGTTGAACCGGGATGTGGATATGAAGCTAGGGTTAGGGTTGTGGTTGGGGCTAGGGTTGAACCAGGATGTGGATATGAAGCTAGGGTTAGGGTTGTGGTTGGGGCTAGGGTTGAATCGGGATGTGGATATGAAGCTAGGGTTAGGGTTGTGGTTGGGGCTAGGGTTGAACCGGGATGTGGATATGAAGCTAGGGTTAGGGTTGTGGTTGGGGCTAGGGTTGAATCGGGATGTGGATATGAAGCTAGGGTTAGGGTTGTGGTTGGGGCTAGGTTTAGGGTAATACTTTAAATAGACTGCTAAACAGTCAATTAGTGGTACCTGAACTATCTGCACTGACTCTATCTTACCCTACGTACGCTCACTAGACTTTATATACACACCATATACACACTCACTCACACACACCACACTATCCCTCCCACACAAAACCAACACACAACACACAAACAATATACACTCACACACTTTTACACTCATCATATGCTGCTGCTACTCTGTTCTTTATTTTACTCTTATTATTATCTCCTGATGCCTAGTCACTTTACCCTGCCTTCATTTACATATCTACCTCAAATACCTTATTATTATCTATCCTGATGCCTAGTCACTTTACCCTGCCTTAATTTACATATCTACCTCAAATACCTTATTATTATCTCCTGATGCCTAGTCACTTTACCCTGCCTTCATTTACATATCTACCTCAAATACCTTATTATTATCTATCCTGATGCCTAGTCACTTTACCCTGCCTTAATTTACATATCTACCTCAAATACCTTATTATTATCTATCCTGATGTCTAGTCACTTTACCCTGCCTTCATTTACATATCTACCTCAAATACCTTATTATTATCTATCCTGATGCCTAGTCACTTTACCCTGCCTTCAATTACATATCTACCTCAATACCTCGTACCTCCACACATTGATCTGGTACTGCATATACTGTAGCTCCACATTGATCTGGTACGGGTACTCCCTGTATATAGCTCCACATTGATCTGGTACTGGTACTCCCTGTATATAGCTTCACATTGATCTGTTACTGGTACTTCCTGCATATAGCTCCACATTGATCTGGTACTGGTACTCCCTGTATATAGCTCCATATTGATCTGGTACTGGTACTCCCTGTATATAGCTCCACATTGATCTGGTACTCCCTGTATATAGCTCCACATTGATCTGTTACTGGTACTTCCTGTATATAGCTCCACATTGATCTGTTACTGGTACTTCCTGCATATAGCTTCACATTGATATGTTACTGGTACTTCCTGTATATAGCTCCACATTGATCTGGTACTGGTACTCCCTGTATATAGCTCCACATTGATCTGGTACTAGTACTCCCTGTATATAGCTCCACATTGATCTGGTACTGGTACTTCCTGTATATAGCTCCACATTGATCTGGTACTAGTACTCCCTGTATATAGCTCCACATTGATCTGGTACTCCCTGCATATAGCTCCATATTGATCTGGTACTGGTACTTCCTGTATATAGATCCACATTGATCTGTTACTGGTACTTCCTGTATATAGCGCCACATTGATCTGTTGCTGGTACTCCCTGCATATAGCTCCATATTGATCTGGTACTGGTACTTCCTGTATATAGATCCACATTGATCTGTTACTGGTACTTCCTGTATATATCTCCACATTGATCTGTTACTGGTACTCCCTGTATATAGCTCCACATTGATCTGTTGCTGGTACTCCCTGTATATAGCTCCACATTGATCTGTTACTGGTACTCCCTGTATATAGCTCCACATTGATCTGTTACTGGTACTCCCTGTATATATCTCCACATTGATCTGTTACTGGTACTCCCTGTATATATCTCCACATTGATCTGTTACTGGTACTCCCTGTATATAGCTCCACATTGATCTGTTACTGGTACTCCCTGTATATAGCTCCACATTGATCTGTTACTGGTACTCCCTGTATATATCTCCACATTGATCTGTTACTGGTACTCCCTGTATATATCTCCACATTGATCTGTTACTGGTACTCCCTGTATATAGCTCCACATTGATCTGTTGCTGGTACTCCCTGTATATAGCTCCACATTGATCTGTTACTGGTACTCCCTGTATATATCTCCACATTGATCTGTTACTGGTACTCCCTGTATATAGCTCCACATTGATCTGTTACTGGTACTCCCTGTATATATCTCCACATTGATCTGTTACTGGTACTCCCTGTATATAGCTCCACATTGATCTGTTGCTGGTACTCCCTGTATATAGCTCCACATTGATCTGTTGCTGGTACTCCCTGTATATAGCTCCACATTGATCTGTTACTGGTACTCCCTGTATATAGCTCCACATTGATCTGTTGCTGGTACTCCCTGTATATAGCTCCACATTGATCTGTTGCTGGTACTCCCTGTATATAGCTCCATTCTTGTGTATTTTATTTTATTCTTCTTCTTTTAGTTACTATTTATTTTTAATCATTCTTTTTTTTTTACTTAGCATTGTTAGGAAAGGTTCGTAGGCAAGCATTTCACTATAAAGTCTACACCAGCTGTATTCAGTGCATGTGATAAATAACATTTGATTTAATTTGATTTGTATCCTACTTGAAATCCTTGTCCTCTTTGGACCCATATGGTACTGGAGCTTCACTCTGCCTGGCTCTCTCTTTGACCCAGGGAAGCACCGGTTCAGTTGATCCACTATCCCTCCTTCTCACCTCCACTCTTTCCTTCTGTACTCTCCATCTCTCATCTTCCTCTACCCACTCCCTCCTGCTCTCCTCCACCCCTTCCTCCCTCTCCTCTCCTCACCGGTAAGGTGTGTGAGTCCCAGGTGCTGCAGTCCATTGGAGCCCTGCTTGGGATAGTTGAGGAACACAGAGAGGGCGAAGCCCCGGTCGTACAGGCTGTTACCACGGATCACCCGCAGCTGTTCCAGAGGCAGACGTCGGAAGTGGTTCATGGCGATTAGGATGTAGCCCGTTACCTCTCTGATGGTCTGGAGGTACAGGAGTTAGAATAAGGTTAGAGACAGTCACATTAACAGATTACCTCGATTACCAGCGGAGGCCTCATGGACATGTCTCATGGACTAGAAGAAGAAGAAGAAGATGACAACAACAAAAACAAAAACAAGAACAAGAACAGAGAATAGAACAAAATGGCTGCTCTCTCACCCCTAGGAAGGAGAAGTCCCAGTCAGCCTCTATCTGAGTGATCTCCAGGTTACCCATAATAATCTCGCAGCCTGTGTAGCGGTCCTTGATCAGGTTGTACTGGTTCTCCTGAGATCCTGTGGAGCTCAGCCCATTCTGGGTACCAGGACACACCACTGAGGAAACACACACAGGGAAGAAGAGGCATCAGACGACAGACGGTTTGTTGTCAGAGTTGTTCATATAAGGAATCGGTCAAATTCCATAGCATTCTTCTACAAATACTTATGTCACAATGTGCTCAACAGACTTAGTGTACCTGGACATTTGGATTCATCACGTTGATGAGGGATCTATAATTGTGATGAATAATCTATTGACACTTTGTCTGATGTTTTTGTGCATTGATATGCCTGAAACATGTCTGTAGCTGGGTTTGATGTTATAGCTGTTGATATGACTGAAACATGTCTGTAGCTGGGTTTGATGTTATAGCTGTTGATATGACTGAAACATGTCTGTAGCTGGGTTTGATGTTAGATCTGTTGATATGACTGAAACATGTCTGTAGCTGTGTTTGAGTTTATGTCTGTTGATATGTCTGAAACATGTCTGTAGCAGTGTTTGATGTTATAGCTGTTGATATGACTGAAACATGTCTAGCTGGGTTTGATGTTATATCTGTTGATATGACTGAAACATGTCTGTAGCTGTGTTTGATTTATATCTGTTGATATGACTGAAACATGTCTGTAGCTGGGTTTGATGTTATATCTGTTGATATGTCTGAAACATGTCTGTAGCTGGGTTTGATGTTAGATCTGTTGATATGACTGAAACATGCCTGTAGCAGTGTCTGTAGCTGTGTTTGAGTTTATGTCTGTTGATATGTCTGAAACATGTCTGTAGCAGGGTTTGATGTTAAATCTGTTGATATGACTGAAACGTGTCTGTAGCTGTGTTTGATGTTATATCTGTTGATATGTCTGAAACATGTCTGTAGCAGTGTTTGATGTTATCGGTTAATATGACTGAAACGTGTCTGGAGCAGTGTTTGAAGCAGTGCAGGCCATAACCCCTCTACATGTAGTGGACCAGGCCTCAGGCTGATAGAGGGTGGATGGGGCGGAACATGGTCTTGCCAGACAAAGAATAGCATTGTAAAGGTCTGAGCTATAAATGTGAACAGTGTGTCCCAGTCAGACTCCAAGTAAGAGTGATGAGTGATACAGTGACAGATAGTACTTGTGTGTGTGTGTGTGTGTGTGTGTGTGTGTGTGTGTGTGTGTGTGTGTGTGTGTGTGTGATAGAGGACCCACAGTGCTGAGATCATGGTAATGGGACAAAAGGCCATGTGTGAGAGGAGAGCTCCAGTCTGCTCAAAGGAGGGGAGATAGAGAGGCAGGAAGGAGACATGGAGACCATCTCTTATTTGCCACTTATAACAGTCACATTCACAGATATTGTGCAGTGTAAGCTCTGCACATTCACCGTAACATCTCTCTATGTTGTGCAGACACATTCATGGCGGCTATGCATATGCTGAATGTGCAGGGAAGGCTCCTCCAATCGAAACAGCATCGAAACACACAACACCGTATTGGCACATTGTATCAGATTTTGGCTACATTATGCATGCACATTGTGCATCTGCATATACGCAATAGCTGAGAAGGGTATCCTTCCCCTAAAAGGTTGACAATCCACAGGAGACAAAGCAAATCTACTATACAGTACTGTCATCTAAATCTATTCCATAGCTATTCAACCCGAGCAGTTGCATGCGTGACTGGACACAATGAAATGAAACTGTTCTTCCTTATTAATACATTAGTCATTACCTTCAACTGTCTCAACTGTGTTGGCAGCTGTAGCTCACAATTGAATGGGAACACCTTATCACTACATCTGAACTTCAGCTTCTCGGGTGCTCTTCTTATCAGTGACTTGTGAATGATATCAGAGGATGACTAATACATGGAGAGCCGAAAGTTGACAAGGATGGCTCTTAAAATGTTGAGAAGTCTCGGAGGCGTGTGCACTCGCATGGAAGGACGCATGCATGCGCACGTACGTACATAGGCGCGTACTTACGCACACACACACGTACTCACATCCTATGGGTAATCCATATCTTTGTACACTCGCTCATTCACACATAGTCCTGAGCAAATATTTTCCCAGAAGAGGAGTGGAGTTAGAAAGGACAACACAAAGCACCTAATCCAGCCACAGCACACACTGATTCGGGCTCAAAGGGCAGTTTTAGCCCTCTGCAAACACATAGATGGGAGTGTGGACTGGACAGAAAAAAAAGAGAGAGTGAGGAAAAATCCATCAGGAAGTAAAATATAGACGGATGCACACAAGCACATATTCCTATTTTGCTGAAAGCATGGAAGCATGAAACGATCTCTTATCTACCATAGCATTGGGATGTTGCGTTAATAACTACTCAATTCCAACATGAACGGCAAAATACACAAACTACAACCAACTATTGTATACACCCAACTCAGCGCTCCTCACTGGTAAACAACCGCCAACAGTCACTCAAAGCAACAAGTGTCATCAATTTGAATGAGCCAATTGACCTCCAGTGTCCTTTACAACAGGGGCAATAGACTCTCAGTCACTTGTGTCCCCTGGCACTGGATATCAGCTCTGTGTGTGTGGCACATTGCCAGCACTGGCTAAATGGCTGACATATTACTGCAATCAGAAAGGCTTATTACAGTGTGGTAATGTAGTGTAGCAAAAGTTCCCTCCTCTGAGAAGAACAGAGCAGCTATCTGATCTCTAAAATAGAGGGAAGGGGGGTGAGAGAGATAGGGGAGAGACCGGAGATTGAGAGAGAGCGAGAGAGAGAGACAGAGAGGTGGAGCTAGAGCGAGAGAGACAGAGAGAGAGACAGAGTGAGAAAGACAGAGAGAGCGATAGAGAGAGAGAGAGAGAGAGCTAAAGCGAGAGAGAGAGAGCAAGAGAGAGAGAGAGAGAACAAGAACGGGAGAGTGAGAATGAAGAAAGAAGGATGAAGAAAGAGAGAAGGATATAGAAGGTTTTGGTTAATGACTGAAACGGTCAACTGAACACCCCCCAGGAGGTGCTTAATGAGGCATATACAGAGTCAACCTTGTTATAGTCTACGCACAACAGGACATTGTCTACCTTTATTGAGTCGACATGTTCTCGTCCCACAAAACATCCCATGAGTTGCATGAAACCAACCGGGGGTTTCCCACTTTCAAGTGGATGAAACAGCACCGAAAACACTTCGGTCTATCATCACCTGAGTCCACCGCAACAACCTGACAAAAGCCTTGACTGATACTTGTTCTAGTGTTGGAGATGCTGACCTGTCACTGTCAGGGCCACAGGTACTTGTGCTGTGTTCTGCTCTGCTCTACTGTTCTGCTCTACTGTGACTCAAGAGGGCAAACAGGTGATTCATCTACAGTCACCAAGACCAGAAGATAGACCGACACATCCCCTCACGTGAAACGGGGAAAAGAACAGTAAACAGTGTATCAGTGTTTTGTTACTTGGGGTGTTTTATGTTTTTGTGTGCGCCCCAGGAAGAATAGCTGCTGCTATTGGGGATCCGAATAAACCAAACCAAACTTTGGGAACAGGAATGTAACCTCTTGAGAAATAGACTTTTGTTTGTTTGTGCGCGCGTGTGTGTGTGTGTGTGTGTGGTTTGGTTTTACTATCCTTGTGGGTACCAGAAGTCTATGATAGTAAAACAAGGAACATTTGGACCAGTGGGGACATTTTGCCGCTCCCCACAAGGAAAATGGCTATTTTAGGCTTAGGGGTTAGGTTTAGGGTTAGGGTTAGGGTTAGGCTTAGGGGTTAGGTTTAGGGTTAGGGTTAGGCTTAGGGGTTAGGTTTAGGGTTAGGGTTACAACTAGGGTTAGGGTTAGGGTTACAACTAGGGTTAGGGTTAGGGTTAGGCTTAGGGGTTAGGTTTAGGGTTAGGGTTACAACTAGGGTTAGGATTAGGGTTAGGGTTAGGCTTAGGGGTTAGGTTTAGGGTTAGGGTTACAACTAGGGTTAGGGTTAGGAGTTAGGTTTAGTTTTAAGGTTAAGGTTAGTGTTAGGTTAAGAGTTCAGGTTTAGGGGTAGGGGTTATGGAAAATAGGATTTTGAATGGGAATCAAGGATAGTAAAACAAACGTGTGTGTGTGTGTGTGTGTGTGTGTGTGTGTGTGTGTGATACATTCTCATGAAAATGATCAAAACAATTGAAGAATGATTGATTAAAAGAGTATGAACAGCCTATACACACTGAATTGATTTCCTGGTTTACAACTCTATATGCAAAGTTTGTAGTTTATTTTTTGACTATTTGATTTAGTTGACACATATCACCATTCATAAAATCACCTACCTTCCTGTGTTTGAGACGACGTGTGCTGTAGACATGATATAAATATAACACACAGAACGGACACCTGCCAACAGTCCATGTTTAGGTCCAAACCAGTCCAATAATAACCATGTCCAGGTCGAGCAGGTCGGTTTAATCCCCAAGATGTCCTCGATTTGTTAATGAGACGTTCGTTTTTAAAGGCAATAAAGATCAGCAAATGATGGCTTCAAGATAGATTTTCAGAAGACTCCAAGTCCACTTTCAGTTGATGATAGGTCCAGGTTTCAGTATCACGGTGACTTCAGCTTTCACTGGGACACGCAGCCTAAAGTTCATTTACAATGTCGCAATATCTTGAAACAACAACAAAAAACATTAACGATTAAAAAAAAAAAATGATGCAATTCTGAGATGGTCGGTCAATTTCGGAGTTTGGCAAACGTGAACTAGTTTTTTTACGCTCAGCTCTCACTCCCTAGCCGTGATCCACACCAGACAGCTCACTTGATTGGCCAGATCAGTTTGTTTTGCCGCTCGGAGGTCGTTCCTTCTGAGCGCTGAGAAAATCAATTTCATGTGGCTACTGTAAAACATTACCAGAATATTTGCAACGAATAAAAGGTCAAGGATTCATCTGATATACAATTATATGAAAACAACCATATCTAGACAAATGTGTAAGTCATGTCACAGTAAATAAGCTTATTATAAGTATTGGAATAAACCAGTTGATGGATCCGTTTTTTAATCTGGTTATTGCTTGGGAGAATCCTGTCGTTAAAATTATTAGGTTTACACAGACATTCAGTTACTCAAATTGATGAGAATAATAACAAGTGTAGGCTAATAACAACATACTTGCTTATCCATGAAAATACATCTTAAGAAAAGCTTAGCATGCTTCCCGAAACTATATAAGAACTGTATTTAGCATAATCCTAAACGTGGGTATTTTTGTTCCATGTAGAGTATTTGGGATGGGACCAGTGTTACTTTCATTCAGTGTCAGGGTTAGGGTCTGAGAGGCTGTGCTGTCTCTATGCAGTGAAGGGCAGTATTGTTCTCCAGCCCTGTCAACTGGTTAATCAGTGCTGCTTTGATACGTATGGAGTAGCCTGTCACAATGGCATCATTGTCAAATGGTCAAGTGACATCTGATCCCAAACCCAGAACATAGAATCTATGCTACAGAAGGGAACACAGAACACACAACACAGAACACAGAACAGGGCCAACATTCCATGGCATGTGACACTCTGAAAAGAGAGCAGCTAACTTCACAGGAAATAAATAGCTGGTTGTGATGAATATGTAACACAGTGTTGTTACTTCCGTTTCCATAATGAGGGACTATAGATGAGCTGATGTAAAGATATATTCACACACTTAGACAAAGCATAGTAGGTTGAAAATGTGTAGGAACAGTGGCATTTGACTGATGTACACGAGTTATACAGAACAAGAATAGACTGAAAGAGTTTCAGAAGAAAGGTCTTTGTTTCTGACTATTTTGAGCCTGTAATTGAACCCACAAATGCTGATGCTCCAGATTCTCAACTAGTCTAAGGCCACCTATGTAGATATTCCATAAAAAATCTGCCGTTTCCAGCTACAATAGTCACTTACAAAATGTACACTGTATTTCTGATCAATTTGATGTTATTTTAATGGAACAAAAAATGTGACCCCAAACTTCTGAACGGTGGTGTATATAGACACGGTATTTATAGATTTGTTTAAAAAACGTGTAAACATAGTATCTTATTTTTATTCAAACAAACATGTTTACTTTAAAGTAATTTGACAATTTGAATAGTGGATCCATCTAGTGGCTGCAGGATGTGACCATTTCCCATTTCTCTCAGGGCCCGATTCTGACATAGGAAATTACGCCTTTCCTAGGCACTTCTCAGTAGTTGGTATTCAGACTTACCTTATGAAGGTGCATAACGGGCTTTGCAGGTGTGGTTCCCTTGTGCACTCTGAATAAATGTAATTCAACTGCTGAAAACCCTCTCACTTGCTGGCCAACAGATTTTCTTGTGGAGTTTTCATTCAATAGAGTTTTCAGCAGTGGAGGCTCCTCAGAGGAGGAAGGGGAGGACCATCCTCCTCAGATAATTTCATAAAATTAAAAATAGTGAAACATAAAGAAATATATAATTTTTAGATAATACTATACTAAATATATATTCACGTCGAGAAATAATTTAATAAAACGTACCTTTTTGCAATGAAGGTCTACAGTAGCCTCAACAGCAATCTCTGGGGTAGCACCATGGTGTAGGCGAAGGACAGCTAGCTAGAGAGAAAATAACAATAGTTGAACAGTTTTGAACAAATTCAGTTCTTCAAAAATGAAGGAGAAGTAACAGAGGGGGAGAGAGAGATAGTAATATTTCCTTGTATTTTTGTTCTCACTTTCGACGGGCCCACCGTCGAACTGCTAAACTGCTTGCTGTACACTGTACTGCATGATTGTAGCGGATTTACAAGCGCGTTAGTTCTAGCAGCTATGTTGACTATGACGTTAGCTAATATGGTGACAACGATGTAGACTGTGTGTAGCGGTTAGTGGTTAAGTTATGAAGGTTTGGCTTGGAAAGGTTTTTCCGCCTGGTCACAGAGGGCTGTTGTATTGTGAACTGAAGTCCACAATCAAAGGGAAAAAGTGAGTGGACGAGAGCGTGTAGATGTGAGAAGGAATTATACAATGAGCAAAGAAATCATGCTGTTTGTATGTGGCTGCTATGAAAGTGAACTGCCGATTCTGTTGAAAAACTTTTCTTAACAAAAGCAAATGTAACCAAACGTGGAAAAACATACCTGAATTTGTCCAATAGAAACTCTCATTTGCAAATGTTGGATTAATGATGACGGAAAGAGTGTGCGAGGCGGTATTGAATGTGTCACTGTCTGTCACTTTGATTATTTATATTTTTCTCTCGACCTGTGAACCTACAATGCATACTTAAATTCGTAAGCAACCTCATGAAGGGTACAGGGACAATTAGAGTATCATGTAGTAGCCTAAACCCATCAATGTTACATTGAGCTGGGTGAATGGAATATGAATGACAGTCATCCAATATGCAGTAATAGAATAAAAGGAAATGCTCATAAAATAATGGCACTGACTACCACTGGTTTTCAGTACATGTATCTTAAGCCATCCCTTTAATATGGTGTACCTTTTAGTTAAAATTTTGTTTCTACAGACTCAATAGAATATATCGAGAGACCTGTTCAGAATATTAGGAATCCATAAAAGAAACATCACAGCACAGTTGAAAAAGATATGGCAAATACAAATAAAACAATGGATGGTGTTAAGAGATAGATGGGAGGGATTGAGTGGAGCTGAAGGGTGGGACTAAAAACAACTATTTATTTTACTAGGCAAGTCAGTTAAGAACAAATTATTATTTACAATGACGGCCTTCTTGATCTTCCACTCGTTGCCTTCCCGTATCCGCACCAGGTGGTAGGCGGTCCATAGATCCATCTTGGAAAACACGGTGGCCCCCTGGAGCGGCTCAAAGGCCGTGTAGATGAATGGTAGCGGGTAGCGGTTCTTCACCGTTATGTCGTGGAGACCCCGGTAGTCAATGCATGGGTCTTGTGCTTCTTCTCCACAAAGAAGAACGCTGCACCGGCGGGAGAAGAAGAAGGACAGATGAATCCTGCAGCAAGGGAGTCCCCAATGTAAGTCTCCATCGCCTTGGTTTCTGATCTCGACAGAGAGTACAGTCGTCCCTGGGGCAGAGTCGTGCTAGGGAGAAGGTCAATCCCGCAGTCATAAGGTCGGCGCTGAGGGAGCGAAGCGGCCTGGGCCTTGCTGAACACTTTCCAGAGGTTCTGGTAATCCGCGGGAATGGTGGAAAGGTCCGGGGCACCTTCCGAGCCCCCAGGAAGACGTCCCGGGGCGGGTTGTGCTGGCTTCAGGCAATGGGCGTGGCAGAAAGGGCTACAACCCATGATGGCACCAGTAGACCAGTTAATGAGGGGATTGTGTCGCTGGAGCCAGGAGAATCCCAATACCACAGGAATCAGAGGGGACTTGATGAGCAGGTACTAGATAGCCTCGCTGTGGTTCACTGACACATGTAGGTTGATGGGAGTGGTGTTGTGGGTGACTCGGCCTATAGAGTGCCCGCCCAGCACTCTAATGTCCATGGGAATGGAGATGGGCTGAGTGCGGATGTTCAGCTCGGACTCCAGGGTAGCGTCCAAAAAGCTCTCGTCGACCCCACAGTCAATGAGAACCAGGAGAGATGTGGACGGGTCTCTCCACACCAGAATGGCATGAAAAAAGGTGTGATCAAGGGAAGCAGGAACGTTCTCCAAATGGCCCACCAGAGTGCTCGCTCCTACCGGTGAGCCTGTTTTTTTTAAAGGACAAGAGGACACAAAATGACCAAGAGTCCCGCAACACAGGCAACTCTTTGTGTCGATTCTGTATTGCCGTTAGTGGTTAGTGGCATTAGCTCAGGAAGCTGCTACCTGCCCTCAGGGCAGGTCGGGAAGCCTTGGGTACTTTCGGCAACAAGACCATCGGGAGCTTCCGGGATGACTCAAAGGCAAGGTGGGATCCCTGGGCGTGCGAGCGAAATCCAATTTCCTCTCACTCTGTCGTTACTGTAATTGACCATCGATACGGATGGTCAAAGCGATGAGGGCATCGAGCTCCATAGGTAACTCCAAGCTGCAAGCTCATCCTTGACCTCCTCCGAGACACCATGCAGGAACATATCAAACAGTGCCTCTTGATTCCAAGCACTCTCCACGTGCGGAAATCCATCCAGTCCTGCCGATGCTGGATTAGCTTCCGGGCGGCCTCTCGCCCAGAGAACGGGACATTAAAAACCTTCCTCACTTCTCCCATGAACCCCTCCAGACTAGTGCATATGGCCGGCTGTTGTTCCCACATAGCAGTAACCCAGGTGAGAGCCCACATCAGTGTGATGAGGTAGGCTATCTTAAAGCAATCCGAGGGGAAGGAGGAGGGCTCAAGCTCGAAGACAAGGGCACAATGAGCTAGAAATGCCCGACAGGTGTTCAGCTCTCCATTGAAGCGTTCTGGAGGAGGTAAGCGGGGCTCCTGAGAAGGTGGAGTGACCGATGAGACGGCGCTGCTAGCAGCTGAGGAGCTGAGGAGCTGTGGGGTTACCACCGTGGTAGGCGGCCTCCCAGACAACACGTGGAAATCCTCCAGCAAACTGTCCAATGCCTGGTCATGGCGTTCAGCCAACATTTGGACCCCCTCCACAAGGCCACGAAGCAATTCCTCATTTATACCAATGGTGGCTCCCTGGGTGGAGATGGCATTGCTCAGCTGGCCCGGGTCTGCTGGGTCAGTCATGGTCAGTTCTTACTATCAGGAATAGTAAGGGGCAGGCAATAGAAAGGTCAAGGCAGACAGAGGTCAACAATCCAGAAGTGGGGCAAAGGTACAGGTCGGCAGGCAGGTTCAGGGTCAGTGCAGGCAGAGTGGTCAGGTAGGCGGGCTCAGAGTCAGGACAGGCAAGGGTCAAAACCAGGAGGGCGAGAAAAAGAGAGACTGGGAAAAGCAGGAGCTGATAACAAAAATGCTGGTTGACTTGACAAACAAGACAAACTGGTAACGGACAAACAGAGAACACAGGTATAAATACACAGGGGATAATGGGTAAGATGGGCGACAACTGGAGGGGGGTGGAAACAATCACAAGGACAGGTGAAACAGATCAGGGTGTGACAGTGTCCGTAAAATCTTTATACTGTAGTATGTACAGCGGCTTGCAAAAGTATTTACCCCCTTTGCATGTTTCCTATTTTTTGCCTTACAACCTGGAATTAAAGTGGATTTTTTTGGGGGGGGTTGTATCATTTGATTTACACAACATGCCTACCACTTTGAAGATGCAAAATAGTTTTTGGGGTGAAACACAAGAAATAAGACATAAAATACGGAAAAATTGAAAATCATTCATAACTATTCACCCCCCAAAGTCAATACTTTGTAGAGCCACCTTCTGCCGCAATTACAGCTGCAAGTCTCTTGGGCTATGTCTCTATAAGCTTGGCACATCTAGCCACTGGGACTTTTACACATTCTTCAAGGCAAAACTGCTCCAGCTCCTTCAAGTAGGATGTGTTATGCTGGTGTACAACAAACTTTAAGTCATTCCACAGATTCTCATTTGGATTGAGGTCTGGGCTTTGACTAGGCCATTCCAAGACATTTAAATGTTTCCCCTTAAACCACTCAAGTGTTGCTTTAGCAGTATGCTTAGGGTCATTGTCCTGCTGGAAGGTGAACCTCCGTCCGAGACTCAAATCTCTGGAAGACTTTCCTTGATGGCCAAAAAGCTCAATTTTAGTCTCATCTGACCAGAGTACCTTCTTCCATATGGTTGGGTAGTCTCACTCTCTGATTAATGCCCTCCTTGCCTGTTCCGTGAGTTTTGGTGGGCGGCCCTCTCTTGGAAGGTTTGTTGTGGCGCCATATTCTTTCCATTTTTTAATAATGGATTTAATGGTGCAACGTGGGATGTTCAAAGTTTCTGATATTTTTTTATAACCCAACCCTGATCTGTACTTCTCCACAACTTTGTCCCTGACCTGTTTGGAGAAATCCTTTGTCTTCATGGTGCTGCATGCTTGGTGGTGCCCCTTGCTTAGTGGTGTTGCGGACTCTGGGGCCTTTCAGAACAAGTGTATATATACTGAGATCATGTGACACTTAGATTGCACACAGGTGGACATTATTTAACTAATTATGTGACTTCTGAAGGTAATTGGTGTCACACCCTGACCTTAGATATCTCTGTTTTCTTTATATTTTGGTTAGGTCAGGGTGTGACTAGGGTGGGTACGCTAGTTTTTGTATTGTCTAGATATTTTGTATGTCTAGGGTTTTTGTAGGTCTAGGTGATTTGTTTGTCTATGGTGGCCTGATATGGTTTCCAATCAGAGGCAGCTGTTTATCGTTGTCTCTGATTGGGGATCATATTTAGGTAGCCATTTCCCTTTATTGTTTGTGGGATCTTGTCTATGTGTAGTTAGTTGCCTGTCAGCACTCGTTTGTAGAGCGTTTCGTTTTGTTATATTGTTCATTCTTTTAATAAATAAGAATGTACGCATATCACGCTGCGCCTTGGTCCAATCCTTATATTGAATGTGACAGAAGATCCCACCAAAAAAGGACCAAGCAGCGTGTTCAGGAGGAATGGACCTGTGAAGAGATTCTGGATGGAGCAGGGCCCTGGGCTCAGGCAGGAGAGTATTGCCGTCCGAAGGAAGAAATAGAGGCAGTGAAAGCGGAACGGCGACATTACGAGGTGTTATACAAACGAGGCAAGCACGAGAGGCAACCCCAAAAATATTTTTGGGAGGGGGCACACGGGGAGATTGGCAGAGGTAGGGTTTAGACCTGAGCCAACTCCCCATGCTTACCGTGGGGAGCGTGTGACTGGTCAGGCACCGTGTTATGCAGAGATGCGCACGGTGTCTCTAGTTCGCATTCATAGCCCGGTGCGCTCTATTCCAGCTCCTCGCATTTGCCGGGCTAGAATGGGCATCCAGCCAGGACGGATGGTGCCGGCTCAGCGCTCCTAGTCTCCTGTACACCTCCTTGGACCAGGATATCCTGTGCCGGCTCTGTGTACTGTGTCTCTGGTGCGTCTGCACAGCTCAGTGCGTCCTGTGCCTGCTCCTCGCACTCGCCCTGAGGTGCGTATCTTCAGCCCGGTGCCACCTGTACCGGTCCCACGCACCAGGCCTCCAGTGCACCGCCACAGTCCAGTACGTCCTGTGCCTGCTCCCCGCACTCACCCTGAAATGTGTGTCTTCAGCCCGGTACCACCAGTGCCGGCACCACGCATCAGGTCTCCAGTGCCCCTCCACAGTCCAGAGCTTCCGGCGACAGTTCCCAGTCCAGAGCTTCCAGCGACAGTTCCCAGTCCAGAGCTTCCGGCGACAGTTCCCAGTCCAGAGCTTCTGGTGACAGTTCCCAGTCCAGAGCTTCCGGCGATGTTTCCCAGTCCAGAGCTTCCGGCGACGTTTCACAGTCCGGGACCTCCAACGACGGGCCACAGTCCGGAACCTCCAACGACGGGCCACAGTCCGGAACCTCCAACGACGGTCCACAGTCCGGAACCTCCAGCGACGGTCCACAGTCACACTGCGCCTTGGTCCGATCCTTATAACAAACGTGACAATTGGTTGCACCAGATCTTATTTAGGGGCTTCATAGCAAAGGGGGTGAATACATATGCACGCACCACTTTTCCATTTTATATTTTTTATAATATTTTGAAACAAGGAATTTCTTTCATTTCACTTCACCAACTTGAACTATTTTGTGTATGTCCATTACATGAAATCCAAGTAAAAATCTATTTAAATTACAGATTGTAATGCAACGAAATAGGAAAAATGCCAAGGGGGTTGAATACTTTTGAAAGTTACTTTACAGTGCATTCGGGAAAATAATATTTAGACCCCTTGACTTTTTCCAAATGTTGTTACCTTACAGCCTTATTCTAAAACTGATTAAATGTATTATTTTCCTCATCAAACTACACAATACCCCATAATGACAAAGCGAAAACAGGTTTTTAGAAATGTTGGCAAATGTATTCAAATTTAAAAACAGAAATACCTTATTTACATAAGTATTCAGACCATTTGTTATGAGCTCAGGTGCTTCCTGTTTCCATAGATCATCCTTGAGATGTTTCTACAACTTGATTGGAGTTCACCTGTGGTGAATTCATTTGATTGGACATGACTTGGAAAGGCACACACCTGTCTATATCAGGTACCACAGTTGGCAATGCATGTCAGAACAAAAACCAAGCCATGAGGTCGAAGGAATTGTCCGTAGAGCTCCGAGACAGGATTGTGTCGAGGCACAGATCTGGGGAAGGGTACCAAAAAAATGTCACACCATTGAAAGTCGACAAAAACAGTGGCCTCCACCATTCTTAAATGGAAGAAGTTTGGAACCACCAAGACTCTTCGGGTGAGAAGGGCCTTGGTCACGGAGGTGATCAAGAACCCGATGGTTAGTCTGACAAAGCTCCAGAGTTCCTCTGTGGAGATGGGCGAACCTTCCAGAATGGCAACCATCTCTATTTGTATTATTTTTTTTTTTACCCCTTTATCTCCCAAATTGGTAGTTACAGTCTTGTCCAATTGCTGCAACTCCCGTACGGACTTGGGAGAGGAGAAAGTCAAGAGCCATGCGTCCTCTGAAACACGACCCTGCCAAGCCGCACTGCTTCTTGACACACTGCTCACTTAACCCGGACGCCAGCCGCACACCAATATGGAAAAAGTAAAGTGGTCTGAATACTTTACAAATGCACTGTATAAGCTGGAAGTAGAAGCCTAATTGTTGTTGTCCATTAGTTTTAGCCCAATTAGGGGAGGGGTGGTAGGGTTAGGGGGAAATAATAAAGGAAAATATATTTTTATTAAAAAAAGATTAGAATAATAATACAATTCAAATTAAAATCGTCCTCCCTCTAAAACGTCACCAACCAAATCAAATGTATTGGTCACATACACATGGTTAGCAGATGTTAATGCAAGTGTAGCGAAATGCTTGTCGCCACTGGTTTTCAGTACATTTATCGTAAGCCCTCCCTTTAAGTACGGTGTACCTTTTAGTTCTAATTTTGTTCGATGGACTTAATAGAATATATCGAGACAGCAATATTAGGAATCAATGAAAGAAAGCCATCTAAATATATGCATATCCGTCTCCGTTTCAGCACCAATTGGTAGATTTAAAAATAATCCGATTTTATTGATTATTTATGGTTAGGAAAGTATTTATGAATCATAAAAAACAGGTTTAGAGAGCCTTTAGATAGCCTTTAGAGCCTAGAGAGCCGTTACTCACGAAAGAAAACGGTGGTGTCACGACTTCTGCCGAAGTCGTTGCCTCTCCTTGTTCTGGCGGTGCTCGGCGTTCGACGTCACCGGTCTTCTAGCCATCATTAATAAATTTTTCATTTTCCATTGGTTTTGTCTTGTCTTCCCACACACCTGTTTTCAATCCCATTCATTACCTGTTGTGTATTTAACCCTCTGTTTCCCCTCATGTCTTTGTCAGAGATTGTTTATTGTTAGTGTTGTTTAGTTGTTTAGTTGGTGCGTGACGGGTCCTCGTACCCATGTTTTTTCATGTCTGTACATTTTAGTGTTATGGAGCATGTTCTGTGGACATTTATTAAAATACTCCATTTACACTCCATTTTGACTCTCCTGCGCCTGACTTCCCTGCCACCTATACACACGGCGCTGACAGGTGGTTTGATTCATTCTGAAAACTTCCCCATTCTTTAACCCATGGTAATGTTGGAAGATTAGTGTACAGTATATAGAATTATAATAGGGAGAATAGTGTACAATATTAGGCTAAACCATATTGCCTGCACTAACTGTGTGTTGACACAGCCAAGTATTGTGCCATGCATCATCGGGTTCAAACTGCCATGGCCTTTATTTATTTAATTTAACCTTTATTTAACTAGGCAAGTCAGTTAAGATCAAATTCTTATTTACAAGGACGACATACCCCAGCGACGCTGGGCCAATTGTGCGCTACCCTATGGGACTTCCAATCACTGCTGGTTGTGATACAGCCTGGAATCAAACCAGAGTCTGTAGTGACACCTCTAGCACTGAGATGCAGTGCCTTAGACCGCTGCGCCACTCGGGAAACCCACTCCATAACAATTGAATTGTCTTTTTTTAATATTATCAACTGTTTTCCTCAGCAACAACCACATGGCTGTGACGGCGTTTACAGAGGAAGCAAATGAAGGTGAACCAAACAATGTCATTAAATGGAAACATAATTCAGGTTATACCAACGGAAGGGAAATAACAGTAAATTGGCTCTTGAACATGTGTGGTTATTAGGCCTACTGACGGTTGATACTGACTGTTAGTGGGTAATATTTAACATGATAGAAATAGGAAACGGAGAAGTTGGGGTAGCCTATACTTAAGACATTCGCTAGTGCCCATCCCTGCATGTTAAAAGGCCTTGGAATGAAAATTGTGCATAATGGCACTGCATTTCATAAACTTTACTGTGGGAAAGTTGATATGTTGATATGCTGTTACACATTGGTTACACATTTGTCTCCAGCGATTATAAGGTCAAATATATTTAAAACAAGTCATTTATATTTATAATTCCCGTATTCAAGTCGATTACTCATTAACCTAACTCTTATCAAGTTGTAAATGACAGTCGATGGAGAATGGTGTTATTTCTATTGGAAAAAATGAATAGATGCTTTTCCCACTTGGAACCAGTAGGTTCGCTAGACCTCATTCACGGTTTTCCTCGGGCGTCAAGGTGGTGGAATTGTTAGGAAATTAAGTCAAGGTCAGAATAGGGCGTATCTGTAGACACACCTCCGCCACACCTTAATTTATTCCATCTCCGCCCCAAACGAATAGCATAGCGGGTGAAAAGCAAAAGGAATGACGTTTCATTTACGTTGCTCAACTCGGGTTGGGTCCTTAGGCAACTGCCTAAATTGGGTCCTTCGGCAGTACCTAATTTATGTGCATACATCCCCTAGCTGTTTTGTGATTCCATGTCATACTCTTTATATGCAGCAGGGGGAGACAGAGGCCAGGGCTCTGAGTTGTTTGCCACAGAAGTGTATTAGCTGAACACTGAGCAAATGTTGCACGTTTAGCGTGTAATAGGCCTTCGCATTTAGCCTTTAATGTAAAAACATACACAAAATCCATCCCCATCTCTAACTATTATAATGGTGTTGCATAAGAACACAATATTCAATTATTATTACTTTCTAGTTTTTCTGACTTTTCAACTCCTATGGTCAACTCTTAAATCGGAAGCAGATAAAAGCAAGGGAAAGAACAGCCTCCCTATGCAGTAAATACAGTATTTATGTGTCTACATGTGTCAGCCAGTCCTGAATCTGTGATCTGGTGTTCCATCAACAGTCTACAGACTATTGTTATAGACAGACTACTGTGAGTGGGATGGCTCGATGACAGAGTACGATGATGGCACCATGATTGACCCAGTTCTGGTGGATTTGGCTGCTGTCGCCAGACCTCCTCAGATTCTTCACCAGAGTATCATCCTCCTGCCTAGTGGCCCTGGCCTGTCTGACTGTCTGTCCGGGGCCAGGCCGTGTGTGGGGGCAGGTTGATGTTCCAGTCCTCTGCATGGCCTTTGCATCCCGCCTGGTAGCCAGTCCCTTCAACAGATTGATGAATTGATTGTGGGGTTGCTGCCAGTGTGTCTGTGCCCTGGGCGAGGGGCGTCCCGGTTACGGAAGAGAATCCCAGATATGGCACCCACCCTGGGGCCGCTATTGTGGCAGGCCTGCAGGGGGCCCCGGGGGCCCAGGGAGCAGCTCTATCTGACCCACATACTGCTGTCACACCCCTGGAGACACAGCACTGGGGATGGAGGAGCGGGGCAGATTGGGCCTGGGGCTAGGGTGGGGGCCAGTGCTAGAGCTGGGATGGAGTGGGATGGAAGTTGGAGGGCTGGAGACACAGGGCTGTTGCGTGGATAGCGCATGCGCTGGGGATGGTGCCAATATGGACCTCTGAATCGCTGAACTAAATTGCGGGCCAAGCTGTGAAAATATTTCACACACATCCCAAAACTCAAGAAGGGCCCTAACAATCTGAAGACATGGAATCTAATGAAAGAATGTAGGTATTTTTTATTGACTTACCAGTGCAGTTAAACTGGTATCACTGGACACATCCTCACCAATACATATGTACTCTTAATTAGGATTTAATCGTCACACTTTTTTTTGTCTGGTAACATCAATAAATAAACCCTGTTTCAATTCATTTTAATACACATTATTAACTGGAATGTTGAGTAATTACATTGTTACAGTAATATAACATGACTTTTGTTTTTTGTTTTTCTTGCACAGACTCAACTGAGTTATAGGAGGGAAAAAATCAAGACATGAATTGATACATTTTGCCACAACTGTGGCCCCGCTTGATGTTAAACTTTACACACAAAACCATCATCAGAATAAGGGGTTTTCAACACTAGCGATAATAAGGCCACAAAAACAAACAACTGCTGCATCAAGCTAAACTCAATGTGGGAAATGTAATACACAAGCTGTAATGTTAAAGCTGGAATCCTTTGAGTTCCATTTGGGATATTACAACAACAAAGAAGTTACTGCAAACAACCAACCCCCCCCCCCCCCCCCCTGACAGCATTGCACACACGGTAGAACAGAAGAAAATGTACTGCAAATATATATATTTTTTTTTTACCAAGCTGCTCACCTCGGTTTGGGTTCTCCTCACCTACATTTAGTCAACAAAACCAAAACAATAACAAAGGCGCTGGGTGGGGGGCGCTGTATCCCCTAATGCGGATTCCGTCTTTATATCGATATATATCAGTGCATACACAAATCCCGATAACTACAATTGAACATATCAACCACGATGACTCCTTCAGGTATTTTTCAGGTATATTTTTGTTCAGGTATATGTTTGTACTTGTTGAGTAAAATGGGTAATATACAGTTGACATAGAAAAAGCATGCTCTTGCATATTGGATGTGTTTTACACAAACCTATGTCACTGTTCATTAATGTCGACCATTACTGCATTGCTCCAACCAGCAGTAGTAATTTGAGTGTAAAAGGAGAATACTGTCAGAAGACTGGCTAAATAGATAACATTAGGCAGACACAATTCCAAACTTCATTTCCGAGAGATCTTTTACTGTACGGCCATGCATAATACGGTGTTCCAAAACCAACTAACATTGCTAGTATCCATTCTGATGTATAAGTCAAATGACATAAATGAATAAATAAATAAATAATGTATTCATGAATTAATTCATGAATACATAAATAGTGTTTCCAAAAACGGGATGCTTATCAATGTGTTCATAATTATGTAGGAAATGTCATGTATTGACATTGATGGCACATGTCTGAAAGGCGATAACTGTTTTTAATAATTGACATCGGGTTGAAAATGTCCTCAAGGAATGGTACAGTTTAAGCCCCCTTCCTACAGCACATACCAATCACATTTCACTCCCGCCGTGTCAGGATTATTCACTCAATGGATCAACTACAACCAACTACCACTTCCTGTTTCAAGAGCTGACACCAAGGTTTCTCTTCACTCTCCTCTGATTGGTCCACTCACTTCTTGTTCTTCAGCTGATTGGCCAGCCAGTCGAGGCCCTCGTACAGGCCGTCTCCGCTGGTGGCACAGGTGGCCTGGATGTACCAGTTGCGGTGACGTAGGGAGTGGAGCCCCAGCTTGTCTGTGATCTCTGCTGCGTTCATGGCATTGGGCAGGTCCTACACAGGACGTGAGGTAGAATCGGAAGGATAGTAGTGGAGAAAACCACATGAGAGAGAGAGAGAGAGAAGATTATAGGGGTAAGGAAATCCCGGGTATGAGAGTTAGACAGAAGGAGAGTTAGCGATGAAAAGCACATGAGGCAGCAGAGAAAAATACGAATTGAGTGAGGCTATCGCAATTGTCCATACCTGTTTATTAGCGAAGATGAGAAGCACGGCGTCTCGTAGCTCGTCCTCAGCCAGCATCCTCATCAGCTCCTCCCGAGCCTCGTTCACCCGCTCACGGTCGTTACTGTCCACCACAAAGATCAAACCTGGAACCACAACAAACTTTGTTACTGTGTCTACCACAAAGGGCAGCCCTGTAACCATGGCAAACCTTGATAGATACCCTCAACCCGAACACTGTCCACCACAAAGATCAAACCTTGAACCACAACATGATTCATTCGTCAGGAAGCACGACGTGCTTGTCATTAAACTATACGAACCCACTGATGACACTGTGTTTTTCTGTCTCTAGGCATCCCCCTCTATCAGAATGAACAGACTCGTCTTCCAACTGGCGCATGGTATAGAAAAACATAACAATCCTAACACAAAACGGGTAAAATGCTTTCAATGTGAAGGACACGTGCTTGATGCGGTATGCAAATGTCTATATCTAGAGTGTGTGAGTCAGCCCAATAGCTTCAGGTGTCAGGGGTGACATCATGGTGCCGGATGTATCACAGGCCTGTAGGGGCAGTCTTTGTCCCAGCAAGGCCCTATAGCCCTTCAAATCTGGACGTTAAAGACAGTACCACAGACATGTTTTTCATTCTTGCAACCAGGGAATGAAGTAGACCTGGGACACCTGGTGTGAGTAAGAATTAAGAACATACCGTAAGCTCACTCCACAGCTAGTTTGACATATCGCCAACGGTGCCATCCAAGTGGTACCTTTTGTATAGCTCATACGGTTGGAACGTCGTCAGTGAGGACAGTCATGTGTGTTGAGAAGCAGAGGGTCAGAGGTTCAAGCCCGGTATGGGGCAGTCGGTCAGTGGAGGAAGCTGAAGTGTTGGTTTACTCATCACATGAGCGTGGTTCATTGTACCACCTCCATTACACAGTCACAGACCAGTTAAGAGCCAGAGCCATTCCTGCTCAGCTTACAGGTCACAAGAGCGTTATGCCGCTGAGCTAAAGCTTGTTAGCTCCCACTATACTTACCCTGTGTGTTCTGGAAGTAGTGTCTCCACAGAGGCCTGATCTTGTCCTGGCCACCCACGTCCCACACCGTGAAACTGATGTTCTTATACTCAACCGTCTCCACGTTAAACCCTGAGCAGGGGGAAAAGGAAACGAGTGTCTTTTGAACAGCCGCCGGGGTTATAAGCCGCTCATAAAGAGTCGTATGTGTGTTGTAAATGCCTTATAAACAGTTATAGGCGTGTGATGATTAAGGATGAGTCAAAATGTCAAAATGATATGGTGTTTAATTTGGTTCTAATTCTTTATAGCCAATGTCCTTTGTGGTTAAGACTGTGAGACTTTCCATACCGATAGTGGGGATGGTGGTGACTATCTCTCCCAGCTTCAGTTTGTATAGGATGGTGGTCTTCCCTGCAGCGTCCAGCCCCACCATCAGGATCCTCATCTCCTTCTTCCCTAAAAGGCTCTTCAGCAGGTTGCCAAAGATGTTCCCCATGGTGACTGGCTGGCTGGTTGACCGGCTGGCGGCTGGCTGGCTGGATGGATGGATGGCTGGTCGGACCTCAACTCACTGCTACAGAGCTGATGGGGAGGCTGGATGTCAGGGTCCAGACTTTTCCTGACCTTGTAACTTAACCATGAAAAACTGGTCCTGAGTAACATACCATTAACAGAGAGTTATTCCTCTGGCCCAGAGTTTTCCTGACTACTTGACCTGACCAAGGCAAAAGTCTGGAGGCCCGGTCAAATCACAAGTTCAGAAACAACTCTGAGCCCTAGGAATAGGCAAATTCCCCCATAGCCTAAATGTCAAGACAGCGGCTAAACAGGCGGTGCGCTACTAGATTCACAGAGTCAGAACCACAGAGACATGCAGAAGGACACTCAGTAGGACTTCAACCACTACTCAGGCCATTAACACCTCGTAACAGCTCCAAACCACTTCAGAGGCAAACCAATAAAGTCTCATTCACACCTCCACATGCGGGCTGAGGAAGCTGCCTGAAGGACTGAAGGACTGTCGGCTGGAAGACTGCACACTGGTGAGAGGAGCTGCTCTGGTGCAGGCCCACTACCTACCGCAATCTTTTGTTGAGATGGGTTTATGTAGTTCATAGCAGTTCTAATACATTGAAATATGTTCCGTAATCTACATAAATATGTATGTGCCACGGTAGCGGTAATATGCCCTCTGTACCTGCTATAACAGCTCTAAAGCAAGGATCATCAATTCGTTCCTGGGTGACGTGCATTATAACAACTGTCTTCTGTTCTGAGTAAAAAAAAGATTGAAATAGCTTTAAAAATACGTGGATGAATGTGTTCATTAAGTGGGTTTTTTTCACTGCATCGCAGTGACCACATTTGCTACTATGAAGCACATCCGTCGTTGTGCAAGAGCACTCGCAATGATGGTATGGCAACCTCAGTGCGCCTGTGTGTGTGGATTGGAACACCCTGTATCTTTGCAGCACATTTGGCACCACGACATGCCGGTTCAATTAAATAGTATTGGTAAATATAATATGTTGACACACTGTAAATATCACAAATACCATGGAAACTCTTATTGCCATCCATAGGCAAATTAGGATTTTCACCTTATCTCCTCCAGTCACGACTACAAGCGATGCTTAGGTGGCCTGTATGAACGCCGTTAATTCACTAGAATCCCTACAAACACCTATACCTTTTTATTCCTGTAACGGCATGACACGATGCCGCATCCTTGTATCTCTACAGTTTTACGTTATCCATCATTTTCTAATGTTCATCTCACCCGCACTTACCTCTTTTAGACGTACGAGCTGGATTCGGGCAGTGCAGTTTGTCTCTCGCGAGAAGTCGCAAAGAAAGACATGTTGCTCCTTAAGTCTCGCGATGATGAGCTCACCAAGTACACCTCTCCATCACTTCATGGGCCGATCTTCACTGCCAGTACGTCTGAGTGATACCATTTTCAGTTGGAGGCGCCTGGGAGTCAATTCTGTTTTGATTGGAAATTAAATACTTGTTGTTGTTTTTTTTATGGGGTGTTTGTAATTAATTGATTGCTCTTTATATAGCCTTCTGAGTTGAAACTTAAATAACATCAACTCTGGTTAGGGTTTGAGTTGACACAGTTTTTGTGTGGTTTGTTTGCATGTCCCGTGATAAATACCCTACATAGATTACACGTAGCTCTGTTACTGTACAATAATGCAATTCATGCCTGTCAAAGTTTTTGTTGTGTGTTTAGAGATTCGAAACAAAATAGCCAACAGTTTAAAAAAAAATGTTTTTTTATAAAAGAGAGTAAAACATTTTGACTAGGGGCAAGCATAGCCTATATGAATTATTCAAGCTAGAAAAGCCTTAATAAATAAGTAAGTGGGGAACTGTTAAAACGATGCCAAAGCATACTTCTTGGCAGAGTTAGTGTGGCAGAGACAATGAGCTGAGAAGAAGCAGAATTTAGGCTACACTGAATCACTCTCATTTGGATTCTTGTTGAATCGTGTTGAATCATCATGGATCGAACCATGCTAAAATACATTACTCCTGATTTTCTATGTATTTCATGTATACCAGACCAAACACATAACAAAAACGCAATGCCATAGCAAGCATTAAATGACTTTGTCATAGACAAACCTTCTTTTGAAGCGTGAACTGCTGTACGTGGGTTACATGGTTTATACAGGCCTGCGTGTGAGGCTGTATGTGCTCAGAATCAAATATGGGTTCAAAGACCCAGGATTCAAACCATCATAGATGAGTCACCGGTCTGTCAAAATGATTGATTTGACATCCTAGCTAAGAGTATTACATACAGTAAAGGCCTACAAAATACACTAATTGAGTGAGTTATTTCCCATGTTGATAAACCAGTGTGTCTCTCTGTACGGTCCGTCCGCTAGTGTCTCTATACATCATAGGTGTGTTTGTTCAGTGGTTAAAGCAACAACAACTAAAAAGAGTGAAGCAGATGCTAGCAGCTGCAACACCAGACTACGGGGCGGAGTGGATGTAGATGGAGTGTGCAGTATCCTGTGTTTGTGTGTGTTGGGAACGCAGAGGGGGTTATAGGGGGGTTACTGTACAACGGGTAGGGACCGACTAGGGGTGGTGGGGGGGGTTATAATTTAAAGGAGCCTACTATTCCTCTGAAGTGTTTGCCAGAGTGCACCCCAGCAAACACAATCACAAGTCAGGTTGGTTGTGCTTGCAGAACTAATGAGGGCTTGCATGTTGAGGGCAGAGGAGCTGAGAGCTTTGATGTTCTGGGTAGCAGGCTCCTTGTGTTTTCTCCCTCGGCCTGACTCTCTCACTGCATGTCCCACATCAAAAACGAAAGGGGAGTCAGTCGAGAAGCAGATGTTTCGAGCCATGTATTTATACAGAATGTGCTTTATAAATCCTCTCTCTCGCTCTCTCCCTCTCTTGCAGAGTTTGCCTTCATGTTTGCATGTATGCATCTATCGAGGCTTTCTTTCAATCTAGCTAAACATGTTGAATCGTCTTCTGTTAAACATACAGTGTAATCATCCTGTCAGTCAATGTTGGAGGACTTTTATCTTTCCTAACTTCCTCGCTTCGCTCTCCCTTTAATTCAGCTGGATCTGGTTGTCGTTACTATAGGGGCAGTCAATGTGTTGCCGTGCATGTGTCAGTGTCTGCAGACTGCAGCCATGGTGGGAGACTGGGGAAGAAAGGGGGAGGGAGTAGGCGAGCGCACCGGTGGAAAAAGTACCCAATTGTCATACTTGAGTACAAGTAAAGACACCTTAATAGAAAATGACTCAAGTAACAGTGAAAGTCACCCAGTAAAATACTACTTGAGTAAAAGCCGAAAAGTTTTTGGTTTTAAATATACTTAAGTATCACAAGTAAATGTAATTGCTCAAATATACTTAGGTATCAAAAGTAAAGTATAAATCATGAAAAATTCCTTATATTAAGGCACCATTCTCTTGTTTTTTAAATGTATGTGTAGCCAGGGGCACACTCCAACACTTAGACATAATTTACAAATGAAGCAGGTGTGTTAGTGAGTCCGTCAGATCAGAGGCAGTACGGATGACCAGGGGTTCTCTCTTGAAAAGTGCTTGAATTGAACCATTTTGAAAATATAATGAGTGCCAGGGGAAATGTAAAAAGTACATTATTTTCCTTAGGAATGTAGTGAAGTAAAAGTAAAAGTTGTCAAAAATATAAATAGTAAAGTACATATAAAGTACAGATAATCCCAAAAAACGACTTAAGTAGTACTTTTACTTCACACCATTGGGCAAGCGAGAGAGGGCATAGAGAAGAGAGGGAGACAGAGAGGGCATAGAGGAGAGAGGGAGACAGAGAGAGGGCATAGAGAAGAGAGGGAGACAGAGAGAGGGCATAGAGAAGAGAGGGAGACAGAGAGAGGGCATAGAGGAGAGAGGGAGACAGAGAGAGGGCATAGAGGAGAGAGGGAGACAGAGAGAGGGCATAGAGAAGAGAGGGAGACAGAGAGAGGGCATAGAGAAGAGAGGGAGACAGAGAGAGGGCATAGAGGAGAGAGGGAGACAGAGAGAGGGCATAGAGAAGAGAGGGAGACAGAGAGAGGGCATAGAGAAGAGAGGGAGACAGAGAGAGGGCATAGAGGAGAGAGGGAGACAGAGAGAGGGCATAGAGAAGAGAGGGAGACAGAGAGAGGGCATAGAGGAGAGAGGGAGACAGAGAGAGGGCATAGAGAAGAGAGGGAGACAGAGAGAGGGCATAGAGAAGAGAGGGAGACAGAGAGGGCATAGAGGAGAGAGGGAGACAGAGAGAGGGCATAGAGAAGAGAGGGAGACAGAGAGAGGGCATAGAGAAGAGAGGGAGACAGAGAGGGCATAGAGAAGAGAGGGAGACAGAGAGAGGGCATAGAGAAGAGAGGGAGACAGAGAGAGGGCATAGAGAAGAGAGGGAGACAGGGAGACAAAAAGAGGGGGAGAGAAGGAGAGAGGGAGACAGGGAGACAGAGAGAGGGCATAGAGAAGAGAGGGAGACAGAGAGAGGGCATAGAGAAGAGAGGGAGACAGAGAGGGCATAGAGAAGAGAGGGAGACAGAGAGAGGGCATAGAGAAGAGAGGGAGACAGAGAGAGGGCATAGAGAAGAGAGGGAGACAGGGAGACAAAAAGAGGGGGAGAGAAGGAGAGAGGGAGACAGGGAGACAGAAAGAGGGGGAGAGATGGAGAGAGGGAGACAGGGAGACAGAAAGAGTGGGAGAGAGGGAGACAGGGAGACAGAAAGAGGGGGAGAGAAGGAGAGAGGGAGACAGAGAGAGGGCATAGAGAAGAGAGGGAGACAGGGAGACAGAAAGAGGAGGAGAGAAGGAGAGAGGGAGACAGGGAGACAGAAAGAGGGGGAGAGATGGAGAGAGGGAGACAGGAAGACATAAAGAGTGGGAGAGAAGGAGAGAGGGAGACAGGGAGACAGAAAGAGGGGGAGAGAAGGAGAGAGGGAGACAGAGAGAGGGCATAGAGAAGAGAGGGAGACAGGGAGACAGAAAGAGGGGGAGAGAAGGAGAGAGGGAGACAGGGAGACAGAAAGAGGGGGAGAGATGGAGAGAGGGAGACAGGGAGACAGAAAGAGTGGGAGAGAAGGAGAGAGGGAGACAGGGAGACAGAGAGAGGAGAGGAGGAGAGAGGGAGACAGGGAGACAGAAAGAGGGGGAGAGAAGGAGAGAGGGAGACAGGGAGACAGGGAGACAGAGAGAGGAGAGGAGGAGAGAGGGAGACAGGGAGACAGAAAGAGGGGGAGAGAATGAGAGAGGGAGACAGGGAGACAGGGAGACAGAGAGAGGAGAGGAGGAGAGAGGGAGACAGGGAGACAGAAAGAGGGGGAGAGAAGGAGAGAGGGAGACAGGGAGACAGAGAGAGGAGAGGAGGAGAGAGGAGAAGAAGAGGGAGTGGGGGAGAGAGCGAGTGAGACAGAGACTGAGAGACTGACACAGACAGAGGGAGAAAAAGAGATGAAAAAGCGATCCAGGCCTGTCTAACCTCTGTCTCACACATGGGGAGAAACGGTGACAGGAAATTCCCCTTCGCAACAGCAGCAGCAGCTCCAGGGTGAAATGATATAGGAATGAAGAAATGCAAACCAGAGATCGAGTTATCCCTTATCATTCCAATCCCATAGCAGTCCCTCTCAGTGTCCAACCTTTCTCATATTCTCTCACTAAATACCAGGGTGAGCGCGCTTGATCCAGATATTGGGACAGTCAGTCACTTTTAGTCTACCTAAAGGGTGTTTCAATCAGTGGACTCATGTTCACACGAACAAAGTCATATTGACCATTGAAGGCCTAAGATAAGCTGGACCGCTCAAAGATCAAGCTGGATCGCATCAAGTTTGTATATCCCCCATATGTGTGGATCTAAGAATGTTCTTATCTTTAATCTTGCCAGGCCCTGGACGGTATGTGGGATGAGTGTGTAAATCACGCAAGAGCCCTGTCTCTCTGTTTGTCTGTCTCTGACTTAGACAGAAAGGGACACAGTGTCTTCAGTAGCAGCACGACATTGTGCAGTGAGTCTCCCTTGGCTGTGAACCCTGGACAGATGATCCCAGGCTCACACACACACACACACACACACACACACACACACACACACACACAATAGAGAGAGAGACGGGTATAATCGCCCCTCTCTCTCCTCAATCCTCTCTCCTCTAGTAATAAAAGTCATTCGTTCGGGAAACAATATCCTGCTGCCATAAAAAACCACCTCTCTCTGCATGAAGGAAGCGGCCATAAAATGAGTCTCACCACCTCTCTCCTGTGTGGAGTGTTGAGCAGACCTATAGACTTGTGCCCTATACCTCCAACCCTACACTTGTACACTCTTCCCCACACATTTAACAGCATTGGAACGTTTCAGGCGCACAAACACCTAACCTCGGCTCTCACAATGGAATGAGAGAACTCCGTCCGGCAGAAATAAGTATAGGCATATTTGTGACGTAATAATTCTATTGATTCACAAAACAACATCACAAAAACAAAAGAAACAGCAATAATACAGTTTGTGGTAATGACGGTTACAATTCTAAGGCATTGCCTCAATGACCTGCAGTTCAGTTTGGAGACGGACCGAGAGCATTCCACCAAATCAATGGTAAATTGCTTCAAAGAAGATTGAAACACGGATTTTCTCCTCCAGTCGATCCAAGAAAACCAATGGGCAGAGCAAACCGTCCCCACTAGATTCCCAGTCACTCCAGTTCTGTTTCCATTGGTAATGGGAACACGTTGAGGAACCTTCACGCCTGGTTCTCTTTAGTGCTGTTTCGTTAGTTCATTCTGGTTCTTGTCATGGAGAACCGGCGCTAAAGAATTGAAACCCTGTGGTCTTGAGGCGTAGGTGCAAAATATCCAATGAGTATAATCATCCTCTGGAGTTCATTACCACACTCCATATCAGAACTCCGTTTTCCAGCGTCTCACTGTTGGGTTCAGGCTTTGTCGATTATAACAGCTTCAGTTCAACTTCACCATCCTGAGCAGAGCAACATTCAGTCATTGGGCCTCATATGTTCCTCTCATAAAATGGTCCCACACAGCATATGCCAAGCAAGGAAGGCAACATAAGTTCACACACAAACATTAATATACATTTTTTTCATGTAAACAAAAAACGGTACACTGTGATACTAGCCTGGGCATTACTTAGTTGAAATAATAATGTGTTTCTGCTGTCTGAGATGTTCTTTGTTCCCGAGTAGAGAGCAGGGGAGAACAGAACAGAACACCAGATGGGGTCCAGGACATTCAGATTTCCATGGCTGAAAGGGCTGCATCTAAACAGGCAGAGGAAAGACAGACAAATGACATGAGTCACCTCGTCTTCAACCTCTGACTTGGCATTTTGACAGGCAACAAAGGGAAAATAGATCCCAGATGACGGAAAAAAGAAAAAGGAGAGAGAAGTGGGGGATAAACAGATTCTGTGGGAGACTTTAGCCGACGCAAATAGAAAAACAAACACCGAGTCTGAAATGAAAGGTTTGGTTGGGTGGATGTGTGTATATTGGACAAAGCTAAAGGGTGGATTTTCATTTTGCCATCCTGTGTCCTGGATATGTCCAGGAGCAACCTGGAGAAGGACTGTTAAGAAGGGCATGGTTAGGAACGCTAACCAAGTAACCTGCTGACTAGAAACAGCCGGACTCTCTTGCGGAGGCCCATGCGTCCCAATGCATGAAGAGGATTACCAGTAAGTAACTAAGTGTCAGGCCTTAGTAGATGAAGTGGATCGTCTACCCATGTACCAAATGAAAGGTTTGCTTGGGTGGGTTGGCGCGTAGTAGTACACTGGGGAGTCAATGGGTGGATCCTAGTGCCACGCTGCGTCCTATTGGGTGGTTCCTTTCAGGAGCCTTGGCAGGTCATGTACCTATCTACTTGCAGACGTTGACCCACTCTGTGACTCGGCACTCCTCGCAGAGCACGTAGCAGCACCAGTGGAAGCGGCAGTGGCACCTCTCACTACGTGTCTGCTTCAGGATGTTGTGTCCCCTTCCGCAGCACAGGGACCCGCAGTTGTCCATGCTGTGGCTGGTCTTGTTGCAGATCCGGCCCCGAGTACCCAGAGAGTCCAGGGACGTCTCCCGGTCACAGAAGTCTGGCGACTTCTCAAAGTAGACCAGCTCACGTGACACACCGCTCCTCCGCCGTCCCCCATTGTTTGGGCTCCCCGCGCCCCCAGACCCAGTAGGCCCTTCGGCGCCGTTCCTGACCCCATTTGAGGCACCATTCCCGGCTGCGACCCGGGGGTTGAAGACCCCGTTGTTCTTGTTCTGGGAGTTAATGAAGATGGCGGAGAGGAACTTGTCCCTGAGCAGAGACCCCAGCAGTCTGAACTCTGGGGACACGTACCAGCAGGTCTTGAACTGGCAGCTGCCTGACGTGCCGTGGCATGTACACTTCCTCTTCATGTTGTCAGTCACTAGCTGTGCAGGGGGAAACAATCATGTCACTATCCATACAAGTCTAGAGTGGCTTTGATTACAATGTAGTAGGGTAACAATTATAAATGTTTTTAAAATGGTTCATACATGTAGCTTATAGATAGTTTATAAATCTGTTATAAACATTTATAGCTAATTGGTTCAATTTAATATCCAATTCAAAGAAAGTTAGAAAACTTGATGAATTCCATTGGTAAACCTTCAACAAATGAGAGCCCGACTCTTATCTGCAGTTATCATCTTGATACGAAATATACAAGACTCTTCTCACCTGCCGGCCAACCCTGTTGTTGTGGATCCTCATGCGGGCGTGGATATCCCGTGGGGAGCCCCGGGAGTCCAACCAATCCCTGGAGAATCTCTCCCCGAAGCGGGCGTCATGGCTACAGCCCCCCCACTCCCAGGTCTCCTGCAGAGGGCTGAGGTCCTCTGGTAGGGGCTTGAGGAGGGAGGAGGGGTGGGTAGAACCAGAACGCAGGCTGGCTGGCACATCTCTGATCTCCTGGGGGTGTGCCCCTCCTCCACCACCCACTCCCATGCCCACTCTGGCTCCTCCCCTCTGGAGGGTCTGCAGCTGCAGCTGGGTGAGTTTGAGGCGAATCTTATCCTCGTCCAGGCGACGCTTGGCCTCGCAGCCACAGCCCCGGAGCTTGCCTAGGCTGCAGGCGGAGGCCACGGAGTGGGCCACGCCCGCTGCCAGCAGGGACAGAGAGAAGGCACTCTCCCTGAAGCCTGGGGGACGAGGACAGACAGACACATCCTAGTCAAGATGTCATCATGCTGGGTGTAATCTAAATACCACAGGAGAACTTCATTAACCTGTCATCATTCTTATTCTATAAGCATAACAATACATTTGTCTACTGTCCCCACCTGGAGCCTAGAGATTCTCCTGGCCAGGGTTTGTGGTCTGGAGTTTTTCCTGATCAAATCACCAAGTCACCAAAAAACTCCTGGCCCTATTCCCAACCTTTTTGCGTTGCGCTCCTCTGTGTGTCTCTCACCTCTGTTGAGGATGGCACTCTGGTGAGGCAGCTTGCTGTGGCTCTCCAGAGCAGAACAGTTCCACCGCTGGTCTCTGAGCTGGTGCTGGCACTCGTGGATGGCCACCTGCATCATAGAATGAAATGCAACACTAGAATGGACATTGGTATCCTGGTAGCGTGACTGAAATGGTGGCCATCTTGGTCATCTTTCATTTAGAGCCTGATGAAATATGGTTAAATGTTGTTTTAAAAAAAAAAAGCTATGAATTGTATACTATATCTCTATGACCTGGATGCCCTGCAGTGCAGAGGCCGTCACGTCGGGGCTTTGCACACACAGACGAATCTGACGCTTGCTCAGGCCCGCCAGCCGCAGGCAGACAGAGTTAGGGGTCAGAACCGGATCTCCTGCCACCTTCAGACCCAGGATGTCATTACACAACACACTGAGGAGGGGATACATATGTTGAGGAGGGAGGGAGAGATACAGAGGAGTTGGCCAAGGGTTCATCAATCAAGTCCTAGAGCAATATCTATCTGTGAAGGAGGCCCTGAAGTGCCTGGTCTGACCCTTCATCTATAAGAGTGAAAGCGTCATGTAAGGAAATGAAGATTCAGAGAATAGCATTTGCTGAGACATATAACGCACAGCACTTAAGATATAGCTTAAGTTCAGGGAAAAGTTGTAAGGACATAGAATGTTGATTACATCTCTAGGCTTACCATCGTATCTACGGTATTTACATGCCTTTACTATTTTTTTCAGTTGAACAAATTACAGTAGGCCTAATGAGCAGTAGTGTAAAATCTACTGGAGTAGAAACATGGATGGCATTGTTACTAAACCAACCATCTGTGCCAGTTGACAGCTGGGGTAGCCTAATAATAATGTCCTTAATCATGCAGTCTTCCAATTGTTGGTTCTGATTAGCCTGTGTGTATGTGTGTGTGGTGTGGTGTGGTGTGGTGTGGTGTGTGTTTGTGTGTGTGTGTGTTTGTTGTGTGTGTGTGTGTGTGTGTGTGTGTGTGTGTGTGTGTGTGTGTGTGTGTGTGTGTGTGTGTGTGTGTGTGTGTGTGTGTGTGTGTGTGTAATTACAGGTCAGAAACAAGAAAACATTTGAAATCGTGATGACAGAGGTAGTAGCAGCAGCAGCAATAGTCAGTTGGTGAGACAGAGCTGAACGGAAACATCAACGCATCGTAACACATGCACCAAGTCATTTCACTACAATACAACACTTGGATAAGACTCATGGAGTAGCCAGACAGAATCTTCTTCCGATTGAAATGTTCGCTTTAATTATTTGTTTTCCCCAGGAATGCTCATCGAGAGTAGCCTCTTCTCACCCCTTCTCCGGCTACTTACGTGATTGCAGGTGACATAAGTGTCGCTGCCAAAATCAGGACTTGGTCCCAACGGAGTTGATGTGATATCTCCATTTTGGTAAGCGTCTTTCTTGACGTGACATTAAAACACTGGTGTGGTAATCGATAAAACAAAGAAAAGAAGATGAGTGGAGTAGATTATCGATGTGCCTCCAACAGAACGGGGAGTGAAAAAAGGGAGCAGAATAGTTTGGGGCGAACGTAAAGGGGAGGGGGAGAGAAAATAGGGAGTGGAGATGCCGCTGCAGGCGGTTGTTTTCAAAGTATTGACCTTGTGAAAAAAGAATCAAAAGTTGACTAACAGTTATGTGAATTTGACCGATAGTCAATACGTGTTATAACACAGTGTCCAAAGATATTACGCGCAGGTACCATTTTCCTTACCATCATCACCCTCGGCATCATCTCTTGTATGAACGCAGGTCGACTGTGAGAGGGATTTCTGATTGCACTGGACAGATCATGGAAAACGCATTAACATTTAACGTCACTGATAGGAATGTTTCCTGTTTTGTTGGATACTTTTGAAAGAAAACGAACATGCATTCAGGTGAAACCCAAGTGAAAAATCATTCTATATGTCCAGGAAAGAAATGAATATAGAGTGCTGGGGGGGTTGGTTGGTTGCCGCTGCTGGTTCCAATGTAGGCCTACGACAGAGAGCTTGGGGCAGCAGCAGGCAGGCGCACGGCTCTCCTCTTGGCTCTCCAACAATAGTTGGGTACACAGTCATCTGTTCCCCGTCTTCCTCCCCCCCGCTCCCCCCTTCCTCCCACCTCAATCAGCGCGTCTGTTCTTTATTATTGTGTTTGAAACAACTTCTTCAGTCCGTAACAATCTGCTTCTTTTCAGAGGAAATAAAAGGTTCCATACAGAAGGGAATAATGAGGATGTTTTATGGCATTTTCGATAAGTAGCCAAAGTTTGAATGAAGCATTTATGTCTTGAAGTTTGAAGAAGTTATTGTTTATTGCCACAATTCATCCGTTTTCATTTTCTTTGATAAACTGTTATTGTCGCAATGCAAACAGTTTAATCGAAACAGGTATTGCACAATAGCCTACCACAATTGTTTTCTCCCTGCCCTTTTAAGATTGGCATCTTGCCTTTAACAAGTATGTGCCAGATATGGGTATTTTTCCCATGCATCCTTTGGAGACTGTAGCTTTAGATACTACTGAGGACTTGATAATGTTCTCACCCAGCAGGTTTCGAATGGTTGATATGACGAGACCGTGCAAGGCTATCCCGACCACAGGTTCAAATGAATAAAGACAGGCCTATACTCTTGGGGGGGGGGGGGTCGAAAGGGTTGTTCGGCTGTCCCCATAGATAGGAGAACCCTTTTTGGTTCCCGGTAGAAACCTTTTGGGTTCCATGTAAAAACCCTCTGTAGAAATGGTTCAACATCGAACCCAAAAGTGTTCTACCTGGTTCTCCTATGGGGACAGCCGAATAACCCCTTTAGGTTCTAGATAGCACGTTTTCTTTCTGAGTGTATATTCTATCATGCGCAAAAAGAGTTATTTTGCATGTGCCTAATTGTAAAAATAGTAATTTTATCAACAGGTGCGTTCATATAAAGTATCAATTTCCGTTAATCCATGTTCTCCTTCAAAGAACAAGGAATTATAACATGGAAACACGTGATGTAATTTCATAAAATTGAGTTAAAATCCCCCTTAAACGCCGCCGGTTCGCATAGTGACACCAATTCATCATTTAATCTTCTATTCCCTAAGCTCCGGCAATGAAAAGTGCATTAGCATTCTAGCTTGGCGTGTATATCTAAGTGGCTTAAAAAGTGATTTGAAGTTGATTTGTATATAAAAGGCGTCCCTTTATCCGGATTGGGGGCTCTAATCTTCTCGGTGTTGCATGAGTGCCCCAGGAAGCCCGTTTGAGCTGCAACTTTAAGAAGCGGGAGTATAATCGACGTAGGATAGCACCCATTAAAACCGCTGGACAAAAGGTCACTTCCTTCTGCTATCATGTCTTTAAACCATGAGAGAGAGAGAATGATCATTAATTATCAGATGCCATAATTCCATTGCGGATGATGTACGCGTAGGCTGATCCTAATACCTAAACAAAAAACTCCACTCCAATCATATTGAGAAACAAATATAGACTAAGGACATCAAGTAGCCTGATTTCAATTAATTGTATGTCTGAGTTTATGTGGTGATGGGAGAAAAATCGATAGTTACATATCGGGATAGGATTTTTGACCCTATTTCATACTTTTATGACAATATCCCGATATTATTTTTGCGTTAGTTGGCTGTGCCTACACCTGCACCAAAACTCCAGTATGTGTCCTTTATAGGTTATGTTCTCCATCATCTTTTTAAATAGGGAGGCAATTTGTTTTCAGCACTTTTATTTCCATGACTGACCAAAACTTGTTTGTTTTCTCATGGCTCTCTCTTGTCCTCTGCAGCAGACATATTGTGAGCAATATGTTTGGAACATCGAATCGCAATACCTATACAATCGTGAGAATTACAATGCATATCATATTGCACCAAAGTATCGTGATAATATCGTATCGTGAGTTCCTTGGCAATTCCCAGCCCTAGGTCTATGGGAGATATTTGTTCATACTCCACAGTCTGTGGATGATGAGTTGGAGACGGCGCAGTGTGGCTGCTGCTCTGATCACCAGCCATAAATTGAGGAAGGTCTGCACTCTAGATGTTTGGGGAATTAATTTACGTCTAATTCCCTCGCTTTTCTTTTTGGGTGACATTTATCAAACCTAAATCATTCCAAATATGATTCATCATCTCAAATGTGAATAATTAAACTGATGACAGCATCATCTCTAAACTAAACCCTCTTCCCAATATGATGAATCATCATGATTCATCAACTTGGGTCTCAATCATTAATCATGTGAATATACGAATATATCATGTAGGCCATTCTTTTTGATGTGTGTGTGTGTGTGCGTGCGTGTGTGTGTGTGTGCGCGCGTGCGCGTGCGTGTGCGCAAAGTTCGGTAAGAGTGAGACAGTCTCCCAAAATATGTTTTATATTTTAATTGGGCACAAAATGTAGGTCTCTAAATTGGCATTATTTAATAACATAAAAATAAGACAAATATATGGTTAAAGCTGATGGAATGAAGAGGCAGAGAAATGGTTCAAGCCACTAAAAACATCTTGAGAATGTATACGACAGAGTTTGATAAAGGAGGAGGAGACGCGGTTAAGGGAGTAATCCTACCAGCGGGTAAAACGGCCGTTTAGATGGCTCATATTCCGCTGTAACTGTACTGTACGGTAACACCGACCAGCCTCTTGCATACAGAAAGCCGGAGAACACCACACTGTGCGCACTCACAGTCACAGCAAATCTCCACACACAGACACACACATCTCAGTGTTTTGACTTGAGAGGGACCTCATTCAGGAAGACAAACTGGATGTGGAAGACAGAGCATGAGTCAGCATTCATTTCCCTCGTTTCCAAGGAATCGATGGATTCTTTGATTACCGTGAGATTCCGTTAGTAATATGTGCAATTTACACTGGTGGATTGCCCTGGCAATTTTTTAAAACATATTTTCCTTTCTCATCTGTTCTGTCCGGTTTTGTTTTCTTTATTCATTGTGCCCTATGAAGAGAATTAACTATCCCTCCTTCCAATCCTATTGAAAAGGGGGGCAGAAAAAAAACAGAGGGAGATGAGAGCAGCAAATCCCTTTTTCATTCCTCTTGCAGTGTTCAATAAGAGAAGAATGTGTCGCCTATCACTCACGGAGGGGATCAAGTCTTACCGACTGTCCCACGCGCTCAATGCGCTACTGTGCAGAGCAGAGATAGACAGAGAGAGCACGTGAAGAGAACAGCAGCAGCAGCGTCCAGCAGCCTAGACTGAAAAGCCACTACATAGGAGGACTCATTTAGCAACCTGTTTCCTCTGTCTGACAGTCTCCTCACCAGATTCATTTCAGGCAATTGCTATAAGACAGGCTCCTCGTTGCTTTTTCACCTCTCAAGTCCCTCTCTTTGGAATGTGGTGTGGTGAGTAGGAATTTGAAGCGTTAGGCTACCTGCTCTAATTTGATAACCTGCGATGGAGAATGACAGGCTATCGGAGAGATGAATAACCCCGGTAGCCTAACTTTTATCATGGGAGTGACTCCTGTAACACGAGATCGCAATCGAATTATTTATTGTAAAAATAACTGCCCTGTTTTCATTATCGTTTTATTTATGGGCCATGGGGTGAACACATGCGAATTCCATCTGCTAGATTTATTTGTGCCTAAAAATAGGATTGTTATCATAATTAGAACCAGGTATAAAAAGTGCCTGGAATTCAGATGTGGAACTTTGACATTTGCCTGCTCTCTCTTCACATTGTAATTGAAGACACAATGAGGATCCTCGCTCTGCTTCTGGGGGTGAAAGCCGCGTGCATCCTGCTGGTTTCCTCGCTCTCAGGCACGGGAGCAGTCAACAATAGCGGCCGGTGGTGGTGAGTAGTTGACTTTATGTGTGATGTAGTCATTCAATTAAATGCGCCTCCTGAGGACCTGTGCTCATTTCGACGGAGGGTGCAGCAAAGGAGCCAGTTAAGTGGTACATTGGTTTATTGCCTGAAAGATGCTGTGCTCTTCTCCAACTGAATTAACACTAAAGCAACATTGATGGACCTGTTATGCTCGAAATAATCATGTGTTATTGTTGGCACCCGATTCATCATTTCAGTTCGTTTCTGGTAGAAAACCAAGCAGCAACCACAAGCCATTACTATTTGAAGGTATTTGGATATCACTTCCCAATTAGAGCGAGCAACTGATTAAATATATCTAGCCGGTTTTCAATCGAAATGAATAAGGCCCACTTTCTCCATTCAATTATTTGATGCAAAGGGAAGTATTGTGTTTCAATATGATAACGATTCCGTTTATTTAGGGATCGGTTGCAGCCCATATTTATTCAAGTCTGTCTCTCTCTCCGTCTCTCTTTCTGTCTCCCCCTCTGTCTCTCTCTCCGTCCTTCTTTCTGTCTCCCCCTCTGTCTCTCTCTCCGTCTCTCTTTCTGTCTCCCCCTCTGTCTCTCTCTCCGTCTCTCTTTCTGTCTCCCTCTCTGTCTCTCCCACCAGTCATTTTGACAGTGTGGCTTGAACGCGAGACAACATTTTTCTGTCCAATGTGGGATTAATTAAAAATGGATGTAATTGATGGCAACGAGCAGTTCCATTCAATGTCGTATTCTCAACATTCCACTCTATATAGGATACACTGTAGGATGACAATGTCTGCGTACATTTGTTATGAACAATCAAACCAAAATGTGAAAATAGTTTTTCTTACACTAGCTTATGTGGACAAATATAAATGAATTAGGCTTATGTCCACTGAATAATATGCCTTCTGTCAAATTAAATACATATAATCCCGACACTGCAAAGATACCAGTTGCATAAATAATATTTAAATTAATAATGAAAATGATAACGCAAACCTCAATATAATTAGGTAGCCTATTGGTTAGAGCGTTGGGCCAGTAACCGTGAAAGTTGCTAGATCGAACCCCAGAGCTGACAAGGTAAAAATCTGTCGTTCTGCCCCTAAACACGGCAGTTAACCCACTGTTCCTGGGCCTTCATTGTAAATAAGAATTTGTTCTTAATTCTTAACTGACTTGCCTAGTTAAATAAATGTTACATTTTGGACAGCCTTGCAAAGTCCGTGGGGTTTGATATCTAAACCTACCCTTATTACTACAATATGCCGAGAAAATAAATAAGGAAAATACAAAACGAGAGAGAAGAAAATTGGTTTGCAATATTTATCCGAAGATAGCACCGATCAGTCAATTAATAACGACGAGTCTTTCTGATTGCTAACGGTTTGCAGGAGACACCAATTAGGAACATAACTGAAACCATACATATAGTCGATGACAATGGGAGTCATGGGAGTCAATAATGGCAGCCATAATCCCTTTCAATTAAGTAGATTGTAGATATTGAAGTTGCTTGTTATTTCTTGTGACTGATACTCAAATTCCAATGAAACTGTTTACATTATCCAATTCTTGTACATTATCCAATTCTTATCAGAATCCTATATGAATAAATACATGTGAACCTAATTAATTGTTTTAAAGTCAATAGATATCATTAAAGAACCAATGTGTGAGCTTCTCTTTAACCAACTGATTCCACACTGTCTCCTCGTCCTGTCTGCTAGGGGGATTGTGAATGTGGCCTCCTCTGCCAACCTCCTCACCAACTCAAAGAACGTCCAGTTGGTCCTGGACCCTAGCTTAGCCTTGCTGAGCCGTCGCCAGCGCCGCCTCATCCGCCAGAACCCGGGGATCCTCCACGCTATCGCAGCTGGCCTGCATACTGCCATCCAGGAGTGCAAATGGCAGTTCAGGAACCGCCGCTGGGACTGCCCGACCACCCACAGCCCGGCAATATTTGGCAAAATCGTCAACCGTGGTGAGTTGTCTGTTGTCCCTCCTGGCCTCCTCATTAAGACAATCGGTAGACATTTTTTTGGCGCAGAATGTCGCGGAATCTTGTTGTCTCTCGTAGACTCTTTTGAAAGATAGAAGCCCATCTTCCATCCATATCTTGAGATTCTGACATTTAAATCATAATTCAGACCCGATTGCGCACAGTTGCATTACTATAGACTGCCAAAAAAGGTTGTATAGGCTAAAGAGAATTTCTGCTGTTGATGTGTCAGGTTGCCGAGAGACGGCATTTGTGTTTGCGATCACGAGTGCGGGGGTGACCCATGCGGTGGCCCGCTCCTGCTCTGAGGGGGCCATTGAGTCATGCACCTGTGACTACCGTCGCCGGGGGCCTGGGGGCCCTGACTGGCACTGGGGCGGCTGCAGCGACAACGTGGACTTTGGCCGGATGTTCAGCCGGGAGTTTGTGGACTCCAGCGAGAGAGGAAGGGATCTCCGATACCTCAACAACCTACACAACAACGAGGCAGGGAGAATGGTGAGGGAGCCGTTGGTTCATAGATCGCTGTTTCATGATGTACTGCATGTTCATTCCTTTTCAGTGATCCTCCTGTATCAACCCATTATTCTGAATTCCAGTCATGTTTTCCTTCACATTTCTTCTCTTCACATTCTTCACAGTTTTTCAAAATGTTCTTAGCTATTCACATCATCCATGCTAATCCCCTGTATTCTCTCTCCCCCGTGTCTTCTCTCTCTCCCCGTGTCTTCTCTCTCTCCCCGTGTCTTCTCTCTCTCCCCCGTGTCTTCTCTCTCTCCCCCGTGTCTTCTTTCTCTCCCCCGTGTCTTCTCTCTCCCCCCGTGTTTTCTCGCTCTCCCGTGTCTTCTCTCTCTCTCCCGTGTCTTCTCTCTCTCCCCCGTGTCTTCTCTCTCTCCCGTGTGTTCTCGCTCTCCCGTGTGTTCTCTCTCTCTCCCGTGTCTTCTCTCTCTCCCCCGTGTCTTCTCTCTCTCCCCCGTGTCTTCTCTCTCTCTTTCCCGTGTCTTCTCTCTCTCTCTCCCGTGTCTTCTCTCTCTCTCTCCCGTGTCTTCTCTCTCTCTCTCCCGTGTCTTCTCTCTCTCCCGTGTCTTCTCTCTCTCCCCCGTGTCTTCTCTCTCTCCCGTGTCTTCTCTCTCTCCCGTGTCTTCTCTCTCTCTCCCGTGTCTTCTCTCTCTCTCTCCCGTGTCTTCTCTCTCTCTCTCCCGTGTCTTCTCTCTCTCTCTTCCGTGTCTTCTCTCTCTCTCTCCCGTGTTCTCTCTCTCTCTCCCGTGTCTTCTCTCTCTCTCTTCCGTGTCTTCTCTCTCTCTCTCTCCCGTGTTCTCTCTCTCCCGTGTCTTCTCTCTCCCCTGTGTCTTCTCTCTCCCCGTGTCTTCTCTCTCTCCCCGTGTCTTCTCCCTCCCCGTGTCTTCTCTCTCTCCCCGTCTCTTCTCCCTCTCCCGTTTCTTCTCTCTCTCCCCGTGTCTTCTCCCTCCCCGTGTCTTCTCTCTCTCCCCGTGTCTTCTCCCTCCCCGTGTCTTCTCTCTCTCCCCGTGTCTTCTCCCTCTCCCCGTGTCTTCTCCCTCTCCCCGTGTCTTCCCTCTCTCCCGTGTCTTCTCCCTCTCCCCGTGTCTTCTCCCTCCCGTGTCTTCTCTCTCTCCCCGTGTCTTTTCCCTCTCCCCCGTGTCTTCTCCCTCTCCCCGTGTCTTCTCCCTCTCCCCGTGTCTTCTCTCTCTCCCGTGTCTTCTCTCTCTCTCCCGTGTCTTCTCTCTCTCTCTCTCCGTGTCTTCTCTCTCTCCCGTGTCTTCTCTCTCTCTCTCTCTCCGTGTTCTCTCTCTCCCGTGTCTTCTCTCTCTCTCTCTCCCGTGTTCTCTCTCTCCCCCGTCTTCTCCCTCTCCCCCGTGTCTTCTCCCTCCCCGTGTCTTCTCTCTCTCCCCGTGTCTTTTCCCTCTCCCCCGTGTCTTCTCCCTCTCCCCCGTGTCTTCTCCCTCTCCCCGTGTCTTCTCCCTCTCCCCCGTGTCTTCTCTCTCTCCGTGTCTTCTCTCTCTCTCTCCGTGTCTTCTCTCTCTCTCTCCCCGTGTCTTCTCTCTCTCTCTCCCGTGTCTTCTCTCTCTCCCGTGTCTTCTCTCTCTCTCTCTCCCGTGTTCTCTCTCTCCCGTGTCTTCTCTCTCTCTCTCTCCCGTGTTCTCTCTCTCCCGTGTCTTCTCTCTCTCTCCCCCGTGTCTTCTCTCTCCCCCGTGTCTTCTCTCTCCCCCGTGTCTTCTCTCTCTCCCCCGTGTCTTATCTCTCTCCCCTGTCTTCTCTCTCCAGACAGTGTCGTCAGAGATGCGACAGGAGTGTAAATGCCATGGCATGTCAGGGTCATGCGTCGTGCGTACCTGCTGGATGCGTCTACCCAGCTTCCGCGCCGTAGGGGACTTCCTGAAGGACCGCTTTGACGGAGCCTCCCGGGTCGTCTACGCCAACAAGGGCTCCAACCGCGCCTCTCACCGTGCCGACCCACGCCATCTCGAACCCGAGAACCCCGCCCACAAACCCCCATCGTCCAGAGACCTGGTCTACTTCGAGAAGTCGCCCAACTTCTGCTCCTACAACGGCAAGACGGGTACCCACGGCACCTCTGGGAGGAACTGTAACAGCTCATCTCCGGCGCTGGACGGGTGTGAGCTCCTGTGTTGCGGTAGAGGGTTCAAGACCCAGACGGAGAAGGTCACTGAGAGGTGTCACTGTACGTTCCACTGGTGCTGCCATGTCAGCTGCCTCAACTGCACCAGCACACAGACATTACACCAGTGCCTCTAATCAGGGGTGAACCAGGAGGACAGGGATCGGGAGGTGAAGATGAGCTGGTTCTTTGGGCAGGTGGTGTGTAAGATAGAGGAGGAGGGTCCTGTGGGTTGGCGTGGTAGATAAGGGAAGGGCTAACTCTAGAAGGGGGCAATTGGAGGGTGAAAAAAAGTGAATACCGGGAGTACTAGATTTGAATCAAAGTACTAGATTTGAAACAAAGTACTAGATTTGAATCAAAGCACTAGATTTGAATCAAAGCACTAGATTTGAATCAAAGCACTAGATTTGAATCAATGTTTCTGAGGAAGAGGGAAGAGAGAAAAGCACAACTATGACTACAGGGTGCAGAAAGAGGGCGGGTGTGTTGTGTGTGAACATGTGTGCTTACGTGTGCTTGCTACTGACACTGTGGTAACGTGAGAGTATGTAAGTGTGCTTACTGGGTATTTAAAATGTTGTAGCTATCCAACCACGTAGAACGGAATGGAAACCAATCCTCTCTATGGCTTCCCAGCACGAGTAACAAGACCAGAGGCAGCTTAGGTAAAAGGAAGTAGTTAAAACAGGAAATAAAATTGTGGCAAGGAATAAGCAAACAAAATTAGTCAGAGAGACGCTGGGATTGAAGGCTTTTTGCCCTCTCGGACCTTACAAGATACAGTTAGTCTCTCTGTTCTCTCCACCTCTTCCCTCTACAGCAAGAGATAGGAGTGTGGGTAGTGGAGAGAGGAGTGATGGGAGAGGAGGAGAGAGAAGCGAGGGGAGATGTGAGGAGGGGACAGTTACCGGACAATGTCAGACAGATGTCTCTGTGGCGGGAAAAACACAAGCACGGTCTCTCATAAACCCGGTGAAGAACTTTAACAAGAGGGTGGTTATTTTAAACATCACAGTTTGCTATGTACTTAGGTCCTGGACGCAAACCAAGCCGTTATGGTTCCCTGTCGAACTCACCACACATGCCCTCTTTGTTCAGATTGCTCTGGAATCTGCTGCACCTCGACCCGGAGTTACCACAGTGATTTACTGCGCCACGGTAACTGACGTTAAATGACTGGACGTTGTAGGATAACAGAAAAGCGTTCGACAAAATGTTATATCAACCTGGAATAAAATCGTAATATGTATATGAATAGTTTTAATGTAGTATCAATACACTGAATATTGGAGAGTATAACTAGATGTATGTTTTAGTGTAGGATATAGGGGCACTGCAAGAGAACTGGGGTGACCTGTCAAATAGTGAGACCTGCCGTATGGCAACCCTGTCCGTAAAATGGGAACCAGTGCCAAATACTGATACCTGGAGTCAACCTTGCAAACTATTCTGTTAGCCTAGGAGGTATACCTATGTTGACAAAGACTCAAGACATTGCCCTGCTGTGGCAACATGCGACAAGTGTGTCAAATAATCCACAATCTTCCTGTCCAAGTTTACAGACAAAGGTTTTCCCATTCAATATGACCTGCATCTAGCTGTGTACCATAAATTGAGGGGAAAACCTTTAAAGCTGCAATATGTCACTTTTTGGGCGACCCAACCAAATCCACAAAGAAATTTGAGTTATAGATCTGGCATCCTCATTGAAAGAAAGTCTAAGAAGCGGTAGAGCTGTTCTATGTGCACTATTTCTTTGCTTCCCGTGCTTATTTTTGCATCTTTTACTTTTGCGTTTGTACACCAGCTTCAAATAGCTGAAAATACAGTATTTTTGGTTATGTAAAATATATTTCACAGCGGTTTACATGGTACAATGTTTCTCTACACTATACTTGCTTGCTTTGTCACATAAACTGAAATTAGGTGAACTATTAGAATTTTAGCAACCAGGAAATGGCGGAGCGATTTCTGCATAGTGCATCTTTAATATAAGGCCACTACAAAGGGAAATGTATTGTATATCAGCTCAGAAAACCAAAATGTAAATAATATATATATAGAAATATATATTTATGCTGAAGTTACTTGCCATTTGAGGGAAGAATGATTTATGCGCCTGTTATAATCCAATGGATGGAAGGAGAGAAGACATGCTATCATTAGTCATGTCAGATCATGATTTTATTGGTCTGTTATCTTGTTTATTTCCATTCATGTAGATTACGCAGATTTGTCGAGGACGGGAAACAGAATTTGTTAGAAAATTGGCGAAACATTCTTCTTTCTTCCCTGCAAATAAAGGACAATTCCATCCACTTTTCAACCTCATTTTCAATATCTCCAGCACAAATAACAATGTCTATGTATGTGAAAACAGCGATATACTACGTTTTGTAGAAACAAATAGAGTTTAAAAAGTTATACCTGATGGCGTCATCAAAAGTTTACCAAACACTCCGAGATTCGTGGTGACGTGGCCAGAAACTCATAGCAGGTTTTGAAAATCACTGTTTTTCTTACTAGCCTGTGATGTCACACTATTTTTTAGGAGCCTACTTCTTGTCTTTTTTAAGCATGGATCTCAGAAATGCACTGTTTTCACATATGTCGAGACTGGTATGATGCTGGTGATAATGAATTCCAGGTTGAAAAGTGGCAAAATTGCCCTTTAACACCTATTTTTGTCATGCACTGAATATTACCATTCTGGTTTATGTAAATACAAAAATATTTATTACTGTGGATGCTTTATACTGTTATAGGGAGAGAAGTAAAAGAGTAAAACAAAGAATTGTAGATCTTGTTCCTCAAAGATGTAGCTTTATGTTGTTTTGTATTGTATAATAGAACAATAAAGTTTATATTTTCAATTAAGTTGGCATGGAAATCAGTTCATGACTCCCCTGTAATGTCACTATCTGTGTATTTTGCTCCTTGGCAATGGATGCCATTTGCTGGTCATATAGTTTCTGGGCTTGAGATGATATGTGAGAATAAAGGCCCATCCTTGGGTGTCCCAGTACTAATCCCATTACTTAAAAAACGCAGCAGTAGCCTTCCCACAGACAGCACACACACACACACGGCCTCCCAGACACACACTTTAAAATCCCCCTATTGTAATATCAAACCCTGCAGTGCATCAGCTCTCTCACACACAAACTATACATCCCTGCCTATCTACTCCATAACTCCACCCCTCCACAGAAGGATCCCAATTCCTGGAGACCAGGTCACATAGCTTAACTATTAAATAGGATCTAAACAGCACCAAATGTTTTGCTTCATTTACTTAATGTCGGAGAAAAAAATTATGAAACAATAGAGGAAATAATGAAAGACTGCAGTCCCCCCCCCCCCCCTCACCCCAACCTCACCCCTCCTCACCCCTCCAACCCACGCTCCCCAGCCCCATGGCAGTCAGGCCTTAGCTTAACCACAAGAGCTTGGAAGGCACCCTGATAGTTTCCCCCAGCCTAACCCAGCCCACCGCAGCACAGCAATGGGCTAGAGGGTCAGCCAGACCGTGCGCCCGCCAAACACACTCAACTGTCCTGTCCAACAACACACACCCGCACCCTAAAGGACCAGCCATGGGAACACAGGCAGTGTTACTGAAGGGACAGACAGACAGGGGAAGGAGGAAAGTAGCAGAGTACTGTAACATAGGGTCATGTTGGAATGAAGAGTCTTTATTGTCTTTATTCTTTTGGGACTTTTGTAAGTGTAATGCTTACTGTTCATTTTTATTGTTTATTTCACTTCTGTTTATTATCTAGTTCACTTGCTTTGGCAATGTTAACATATGTTTCCCATGCCAACAAATCCCTTACATTGAAATTTAATTGAATGAGAGAGAATGAGATAGTATGAGAGAGAATGAAAGAGAGAGCGAGAATGAGAGAGAGAGCGAGAGAGAGAATGAGAGAGAGAATGAGAGAGAGAGAATATGAGAGCGCGAATATGAGAGCGAGAGAATGAGAGAGCGAGAGAATGAGAGAGCGAGAGAATGAGAGAGAGCGAGAGAATGAGAGAGAGCGAGAGAATGAGAGAGAGCGAGAGAATGAGAGAGAGCGAGAGAGAGCGAGAGAGAGCGAGAGAGCGAGAGAGAGCGAGAGAGAGCGAGAGAATGAGAGAGAGCGAGAGAGCGAGAGAGAGCGAGAGAATGAGAGAGCGAGAGAGAACGAGAGAATGAGAGAGAGCGAGAGAATGAGAGAGAGCGAGAGAATGAGAGCGAGCGAGAGAATGAGAGAGAGCGAGAGAGAGCGAGAGAACGAGAGAGAGAGAGAGAGCGAGAATGAGAGAAAGATTTCAGAAATGCCTATCAGAGAGAGAGAGAGAGAGAAAATGAGAGCGAGAGAGCGAGAGAGAGAGAAAGAGCGAGAGCGAGAGAGAGAATGAGAGCGAGAGCGAGAGAGAGAATGAGAGCGAGAGAGAGAGAAAGAGCGAGAGAGAGAGAAAGAGAAAGAGAGCGAGAGCGAGAGAGAGAGAGCGAGAGCGAGAGAGAGAGAAAGAGAATGAGAGCGAGAGAGAGAGAGAATGAGAGCGAGAGAGAGAGAATGAGAGCGAGAGAGAGAGAGAATGAGAGCGAGAGAGAGAGAGAAAGAGCGAGAGAGAGAGAAAGAGCGAGAGAGAAAGAGCGAGAGAGAGAGAAAGAGCGAGAGAGAGAGAGAATGAGAGCGAGAGAGAGAGAGAATGAGAGCGAGAGAGAGAGAGAATGAGAGCGAGAGAGAGAGAGAAAGAGCGAGAGAGAGAGAAAGAGCGAGAGAGAGAGAAAGAGCGAGAGAGAGAGAGAGAGAGAGCGAGAGAGAGAGAAAGAGCGAGAGAGAGAGAGAGAGAGAGCGAGAGAGAGAGAGAGAGCGAGAGAGAGAGAGAGAGCGAGAGCAAGAGAGAATGAGAGAGAGAGGTGAAAACCCCTGAGGGGAGGTGGTGGGTAAAGGGGTCTGTCATTGTGGGAGTGCTGAGGAGTCAGTGAGATGGAGGGTGAAGGGAGAGAGGAATAGAAGGGTCTGTCATCGTGGGAGTGCTGAGGAGTCAGTGAGATGGAGGGTGAAGGGAGAGAGGAATAGAAGGGTCTGTCATCGTGGGAGTGCTGAGGAGTCAGTGAGATGGAGGGTGAAGGGAGAGAGGAATAGAAGGGTCTGTCATCGTGGGAGTGCTGAGGAGTCAGTGAGATGGAGGGTGAAGGGAGAGAGGAATAAAAGGGTCTGTCATCGTGGGAGTGCTGAGGAGTCAGTGAGATGGAGGGTGAAGGGAGAGAGGAATAGAAGGGTCTGTCATCGTGGGAGTGCTGAGGAGTCAGTGAGATGGAGGGTGAAGGGAGAGAGGAATAGAAGGGTCTGTCATCGTGGGAGTGCTGAGGAGTCAGTGAGATGGAGGGTGAAGGGAGAGAGGAATAGAAGGGTCTGTCATCGTGGGAGTGCTGAGGAGTCAGTGAGATGGAGGGTGAAGGGAGAGAGGAATAGAAGGGTCTGTCATCGTGGGAGTGCTGAGGAGTCAGTGAGATGGAGGGTGAAGGGAGAGAGGAATAGAAGGGTCTGTCATCGTGGGAGTGCTGAGGAGTCAGTGAGATGGAGGGTGAAGGGAGAGAGGAATAGAAGGGTCTGTCATCGTGGGAGTGCTGAGGAGTCAGTGAGATGGAGGGTGAAGGGAGAGAGGAATAGAAGGGTCTGTCATCGTGGGAGTGCTGAGGAGTCGGTGGTAGAGGGGCTGCTGGGTTGATGGGACAAATGTCACACGTGAGATGGGGTATGGGTGGAGGGGGTGTGAAGTGGTGTGAGAGGGCAGTGGGAGAGGTAGTGTGGTTGGGGTAAGGGGGTGTGAAGGGGTCTGTCATTGTGGGAGTGCTGAGGAGTCAGTGGTAATTAGCTCAATTAGTGACAAAGGCAGTGTAATAAATACCGACTTAGTGTCTGGGTCCCTGCTGGCCTCTCCCCGCGCCGCCTGCCATGCCGCCCCGGCCTGACGGACAATTCATTAAACCGACAAAATACCCCACCGTCCAGGCGTGACGCAGCGAGTTAGCCCCCTACCGGCCCGACCCATTGTTCTAATTGTCTGGGCTGGAGTCACTTTGTGGCTCTCCTCCTCCTCACCCCCTCCTCTCCTCATCCCCCTAACACTCTACCCCTCTCCCCTTCAGAAAACCCATAGAGTTAAAGCCCTCTACCTAACTCGCTGTAAGTAGGTGATCGGCAGGTTGTGAAAAAAAAGTGTTTCCATGGGTCTGGGTGGGAGGGGGAGTGGTTGGATTAGGGGATGGAGGGAGGTTGCCTGGGAGTGCTGGGAGCAGCAGTGATCGGAATGCAGGAGAGATGAGTCCAGGAGCCTTGGATGCGGGACAAAGCGAGAGTTAATAAGGAAAGATTGAAGGGGTTTGGCGACAATGGGCCGCCACCCGAGTCGAGATAAAATTGCTTCCGCGGATTATTGGGGAGAGGGTGTGAGGTTTGTGGGGTGATAGTTTGTGTTGTGTTTGTGGATGTGTGCGTGCACTGTGTGTGTGTGTGTGTGTATGTGCATGCATGTATGTGCATGTGTTTTATTCAGAGTGTCTTGGATTGATGGCTGCCCCTCTGGTTGGGTGGGGAGCAGAGGACCGGGAGGAGGCTAGCCGGCTGTTCCCACAGTCTGTTCTGCTGCCGCCACCTTTGACACATGGCTCAGGGCTCTGCCAGGCGGGCGGCGGGGAGAGAGCATGGTGGGAAACCAACACTCTGCTCAGGCGCAAACAACAACAGGAGTGTATTCACTGGGAACCAAACAGAAAAAAAACTGAACGAAACGGGGAGGGACCTCCAGTACCTGCATTTGTCCAATAGAAACTCTTGTTTTTGTTGCAAAATGTTTTTTTTGCTAAACGTTTCACAACTGTTTGCTACAGTGTGCAATAATGATTACACCCCAGCTCAACAGCTCCTTGCACAATATAAATCCAGTAGCGTCTGAGCAGAGCAGACCAGGCAGCTAGGGTAGGAAAGGCAGGAAGTCAACAGCACTAGGGTTAAAAGAAGAAAAGGAGGTGATAGGACAGAGGGAGAGGTTAGAGAAGAAGAGGAGGTGATAGGACAGAGAGGGAGAGGTTAAAGAAGAGGAGGAAGTTAGGAGAAAGAAAGAAAGATAGAAAGAGAAGAAGAGAGAGTAACAGGAATAAAGGGGAGCAGAAGGGATAGATGGGGGAAGGTAGAGGAGAGTAGCAGAGCAGAGCAATTTACATTTACCCATAATCCTCTTGATGGAATTAACTCCTTTTATAACTGTCACTTCAATTAGTGCCCCAATACCTGAGGTTAACTAATGACTCTGTGTTTCCTGACTGAATTAATCTATTTCCCATTTTTATCCATTAAAAATAACTTAATTCAAACAGTACGCTAAAATGCCTTTATAGGACCCTTAGCTCTGGGGAACAACTTAACCAACAGCATTAGGGCCAAGAGCCATATAAAGTTAATTGAATAATGCCACTAATTAAGTAACTTGATAATTGGCCAAGACAAAGCCACACTGGTCTGGGACCGTCCAATAAGGACTAACTGAGTGCCACTTTTTAAGAGAAGGGAATCTTTTCCAACAGAGCACCTCCACTGTTAAAGTGTGTGTGTGTGTGTGTGTGTGTGTGTGTGTGTGTGTGTGTATAGCTGCAGGAAGTGTGGAAAAATCTGATTTTCTTCACAAAAGTAGTGCACTGGGCCTTTACTAGTCCTGTAAAAGACTATATAGGGTATAGGGTGTCATTTGGGACCCAGACAAAGATAGCCAATTATATGCACTGGGGTACTGTGGGGTGCTCGGACTAAGAGTGGTGGAGAAAGAGAGCTGATGCACCGCGGGGTTTGATATTACAAGAGGGGGGTTTTAAAGTATGGTCTGTGTGTGTGTGTGTGTGTGTGTGTGTGTGTGTGTGTGTGTGTGTGTGTGTGTGTGTGTGTGTGTGTGTGTGTGTGTGTGTGTGTGTGTGTGCCAGTCTGTGTGTGTGTATGGGGATGGCAGCTGGGAAGCAGACACAGTCCAGAAGAACTGCACCCTAGCAACTACGCTTTTCAGCAGATGGCAGCTCCGCAGCAACAGCCACCCTACATCACAATGGCCCATGCCTGGTAACATCTCCATCACTCCATAACCTCTGGCACGGAGGATGAGATATGGATGGTGTTATTTGGGGGAATGACAGATTCAGAGGGAAAGCAAGACAGACATTCAGTCCTCTTCACCACTGCAGACAGACACTGTGAAACCACTGTTTCCCGTGAGTGTGTGTGTGTGTGTGTGTGTGTGTGTGTGTGTGTGTGTGTGTGTGTGTGTCTATAACCACTTTTTCCTGTGTGTGGGTTTGCAGTGCACAGTGAATCATGGTGGGAATGTGGACAGACCGCTAGGCCACTGTGAGAAATCAGTATGATGTCTGTGGTCAGGCTCAGTGCCTCGGGCCCTGGTGGAGAGAGGTGGACAGAGGAGTAGGGCAGTTAAGGTAGGAGGGAGGGTTGGTTGAACTCTGTGGTGTGTGTGTGTGTGTGTGTGTGTCTGGCATGACTGTGTGTGCTGTAATAATTCATGGGGCATTACCGGCCCCCACACATACAGACCATGACCCCTTGATTATCTCTATTGGCTTGACGGGACGGGCTGCTCCTTCCCAGTTGGCCTGCTAGGATCTCATTCAGATTAAATCATCTTCTAAACCACAGGACTGCTGCAGAGATAGAGTCCTCAATGACAGCACAGCCATGCTCGCTGAACAGACTTCACACAGCCTGCCTTGATGCTTGCTGCTCATAGGGTGGAATAGGGCCCCCACGTTAAGTATTGTTTGGTACGAGGACAGGAGTGACAAAGCAATGACGAGAGGGTGCCCGACATTGTAAGAAATAAAATATCTCGGCGAAACATGAAATACTGCATTGTAATTGGAACTATCAAAAAAAGGCATGTTTCTATACGTTGATCATTTGCAAACGTCTCGGTGGTGAAAAACAGCGACTAAGCCTCCAACGGTTAAACATCACTATACATTCTAGAGATTCTCTGGTGTGCCATCAATGCCAATCTTCTGTTATGGAACGCGATTACATGTGCGTGTGTTTGCATTGTTCATAGACATCTGGCAGAAATCTTAACTAGCAACTTTGCTAAATGTGAGCACCGAGTGGGTAGAGTCCATATGTCAAAATAGCATGTGCACTCTACTTGTCTATCCAACTGTGGCTCTGTGTCTACCTACAACCTACCTTATCAACCGGGATCACACAAAAGGCTGGGGTCATTCAAATCGGAGTATATCAGTGGGACATTGTCCACAGGCAAACCGCTGCAGAATATAGATAGAGACAAAGAGGGAAAATGGTTTTTTTTTTTGGTTTTAATTACAGCAATAGCGGGCAAGGGCTCAGCTCTGACACACCAGCACAGGAATGTTTATTTGCTGCAGTTTAGGAGCAATGGTGGCTTACGGGAACTCTGACACATTCCTGTGTCACTCTCTCACTCTCTGACACACACACACACACGCCATCATGCCCACATGTGAGTGCGCACACACACAACCACCCTGACCCGTCTAGCTCCTTTCCACAACCACTAGCACACACCTAAACACCTAATAAATGTGGCATCTCAAACATTAAACATCCTAATCTGACATTGCCGACATCATTATCAGACATTGTGATACTGTGACTGACTTCCCTAGAAGACGCTAGCACAGCAATGACTCAGTGGGAGATGTTTAATGTATCATATCATTGACTACACACTCCAAGGCAGGAGAGAATTGCCCACGAGTGTGTGTAACCAAAGACACTTTTGGTGTAACTCCGTATGACTGTGCATTGAGTGGGTGTGAATTTGATGGTAAAAGCACCTTTTTTCATCAGTAAGTCAAAGTTCTCTGGTCCCATCCGTTCTCCTCGCTGAAGTGTCTGGCAGCCGGCCCCTGTAAAGAAGACATTTCTTTTGGCCCCCGGGTTTCTAACGGCAGTGACACAGGGGACAGCCAACCACAGGAGCCACACATCTTCCAGTCAGCGTGCACGGGGAGAACTGCTGCTTGCATAACTGGCCCTCCTCCAACACATACATAGGAATGAAAGCACATGAAAGCAGACATCCACACAGGCAGGCTCACACACACACACACAGAGAGAAGGAACGTTTACACACACACAAACACTCCCTGCTGCCCCCACCCTTTTCTCACTGCTCTGCTCACCAAACTCTGTAATCGCTTCCAGACGCAGTGTTATCCTGTCTCAGCCTGGCTGACAACGAGGTTAAGTCCCAAATGGCACCCTATTCCCTATGCACCATCCATGGGGCTCTAGTCAAGAGTAGTACACTACAATAGGGAATATGGTGCCATTTGTGATGCAAGCCAAGGTTTGCACCCTCCAAATATGTCCCCTCTCTTTCACCAACTTTCTCAGGGCCAGGACTCCAGTTACTTTAATATCAGGTGATAGGACTTACAGAGGCCTAATACTGTGACATGTCAACATTGCAACGGCCTAGCCCTAGCCAGTCCTTTATGTAGGCTATCCTACGCATTTATGTGAGACTGTAATTTAAATGTTTTGAATATAAAACTGTTATGAATGACTAACAATTGCTGTAAAGAAAATGCTGTCAGTGTAGTGACGATTCCCGCCACTTTCACAGTTCATGATGCATCCAATTAGAATTTGCCTTCAGTAGATTTAGTTAGATGATGTTTCCATTTGCTATAGGATATAAAGTTCAAATACATTTTGTTAAGCGCCTACCGTATAAATGGGGAGTAGAGGTGTAATCCATGTTGTTCTAGTGAGACGGTAAGAACCGCTCCACAGAGTTTTTAAACCGACCGCGGTCACCTCTCACCCTGTTCAAACCTCTGGTTCAAACACTTTCTCATCACTGGTCATATGATCAGTGACCTATCACCCCACGTGAGCTCCTAGAAGTGTATTTCTTTGCCCTAGTGCAAAACAAGTTCAAACCGACCCCAAGAGACAACATGCACACATACATGACATTAGCACATAAGCAGGACAGAAAGGTTCCATGGTGTGCGTCAACGCCGACTGCTGAAACAAGACGTTCTCACTGTCCCACAGCATTTCCCAAACTTGGTCCTTGGGACCCCAAGGTGTGCGCGTTTATTTTTTTTTGCCTTAATTTGATTCAAATGATCAAAGCTTCTTCTTCGATGAGGTTTAACGGTGGTTGGCATCCAATAAATGTTGCATTACCGCCACCTACTACAATTCGCTTCATTTTTTTCCTTTCTAAAAAACAAACAAACAACAACAACCAAAAAAAGTACAACAAATACCTTACCATCTACCACTACACTCACCAAAAATTATAATAAGTACCATATATTTAGTCCTACTTCAGGCCAACAGCCTGAAAGGATGGGACATCACCACTTAACACACCCTGTAATTCTTGCACACCCAAATACCACTCTGCAGCTGCCACCACAACCTCTATTTTCTGTGACTTACATTCCATCCCTGCAGTACAGTTGATAAACATGACTATAAATGCCAAAAATCCAGTCTTACTGAAACATATATCACTTGTTGGTTTATCCCTCTGTGCTGGTACAGATCTACTACTCACACCACTCCTCTGAGGATCCCTCCCCCTTGACCCATCTTCCTCTACTTTCTTCACTGCCTCAGCATATGACAACTTCTGCACTACTCTAACCCTGGAAACCTCAACCTACCCAGCCCCATGGGCACCCTTACAATTAACAGATACCACTACTTTCAAAGCTTGATAATTAGTTGATTATTTGAATCAGCTGTGTAGTGCTTGGGCAAAAACCAAAACGTACACCCCTTGGGGTCCCGAGGAACGAGTTTGGGAAGCCCTGCCTCCCCCTCTGCTGTACCAGCTCATAAACCAGTCAATGCCGACATCTAGCGAACGTCCACACAAAACGCACATGGGGTCTGCACATGCGCACTGCTCTCCCGTCGGACGGAAAAGACGCATGAATTTTCTTCCCACTTCCGTCTCGTTCTCTTTCCAGCCTTCCATGCCACGATGGTAAGAGCGCGTCTGATTCTTCTACAGGCCCAGCATGTTGAGTTTGAAAATACACACCAAAATACACCGCCGAATTGGTCATTTATTTGTAGAAAATAATCATATGTAGTCCTTTCTTCATAATTTGGGTACGAAAAGTGTTTATATTTGGTATATTAGTTGTAAATATGGTTCGCTAACTGGCCACAACAAGCACGCGTTATCGTATGTGTGCTTGATAACCTGTTATGGGTCGTTTGTTGAACATCATGGAGCTAAACTGTTATAGTAATTAGGCGCATAGTCCGTCCTCAGAGCCGTTAGAAGTACTCGATAACGTTATTAACAAGAGTGTAGGAAACTAACTAGCCGTTTACCTTAACTAAGCCTACCAAGTACCCGTTTTTCCCAATGAGCAAATAGGCTTCTGAGTACGTTCGTTGTCAGAATTATGTGGCGCAGATGAATAGGGAAACAAGTATCTATGTATGCGGGTGTTGATGTTAAACACATTTCCCCAAGTATTGTAAGTTAGATAAGATCTGTGGGGAACGTACGTGACATGATTCTGTTCAGGAACGTTCTGTGGGTAAAGTTGTCAAGTCGTGTTGCAGGCGCACACATTGGTTTCCGTAGCCACCATTAAAATAACTGGACATCTCATCCACCTCTCTCCAGACTAAGAAGAGAAGGAATAACGGCCGTGCCAAGAAGGGTCGTGGACATGTCCAGCCCATCCGCTGCACTAACTGTGCCCGGTGTGTGCCTAAGGACAAGGCCATCAAGAAGTTTGTCATCAGGAACATTGTCGAGGCTGCTGCGGTGAGGGACATCACAGAGGCCAGCGTGTTTGACTGTGAGTAGCTGCTGAATGATGTTGTCAAACATACAAATATCTACGTTTTTGTGTTGGCAAATGTACTTGCATGTATCTGGTGCATTGGGATGATTATGCTGGGGGAAATGTGAAAGTATCAGGCAAGTGCTTTTGTATATTTTTCACTGTACACATGTGGCTGTATTGAATGACCTAGACTACAGTTGATTACAGTTAAATAAATAAAACATTTAATAAATGAAATGTAGTATCAATATTCTGGCCCAGCTGTGAGGTGCCATTGATCTGACCTTGCCCTTATTGTTGTCTCCCCTCTAGCATATGTGCTGCCCAAGCTGTATGTGAAGCTGCACTACTGTGTGAGCTGTGCCATCCACAGCAAGGTGGTGAGGAATCGCTCCACCGAGGCCAGGAAGGACCGCACACCACCACCTCGCTTCAGGCCCAGTGTAAGTTATAGACCCTTAACTAAGAACTAAAAGGAGTAAACGGCCTCAACAGTGCACCTCCCTTAATTAAACTACTGGAAGTACTGCGTGGGATGTGATGGAAGGGCGTGTTTGGTGGGCTTTTACATTCAAAAGCCATGTAGCCTAAGAATGTCAAGTTAAATTGACCTGAGCTAGTTAGTCAATTGACAAACTAAACTCATTGATCTATAAACTTGGAAGCATGAGCTGAATCTTGCCCAATTCACTTAGTCTGGATCCTAAAGCTCTTTTTGGGACAGGAAGTTAAGATGGTAGACAAAGTGAAAGTATATTATGAAAGCATGTTATGAATATTTTGACTAAATATTATTTTTATTTTCTCCCTTCTAGGGTGGTGCCCCAAGACCACCTCCAAAGCCCATGGGTTAATGTGGTGTACTATCCTAAGGGTTACTGTCAGTTTTATGTGAAAATAAAAGTGATTTAATTGTACATCAGAAGTGTTACATTTGTATAGCACCTTGGGAGCAGAATATCTGAAATACTGTATATTAAATATGCTAATTTAATGGAGTCAGAACATTAACATGTATTTTTATTGGACACAAATAAGTTGGAACAGAGCTGGGTTGCATACCATAACATAATTTGATATCAAAAGTAACACTTATTTTAAAGAATGAGGCAGTTTCACGTCTTGTCATCTTGAGGTAAAGTTTTCTTTGTCACATTACATTGGTCACAAAATTAAAACAATGCATTCAGTGAAAGGCTAATGACCGGAATAAGGGCAATTCCACAGTAAGTGTGACAGGATTTTTCACTGTCAAACAAAAGCCATACATTTGCCTCTGATCATTCTGTTACCAATCTTTGCATCTGCACTGTTCAAGTAAAGGTTGTTGTAAAATGTTCTATGGAAATTCAAAGTAGTCCTTGTGCATAGAGTTGTATGGTTAAACTTTGCACTCATTGGATTTTGTTTGGGATGCTCAGGTTTTTCATTTTTAAATGTGTTTACAAGAGGTGCTTGAAGATGGCAGCACCCATGCACTTAATACAAACTCGTTTTGCTAAGTCGGCTGTATTGTATATTGCTCTGTTACTCTATTTATTTGTATGATCATTAGCGTATACATGATCCCAATTTTAGCTTACACAGCCAATTTGAAAAATCTAAACATTTGATTGTGCTGATTTATTGGCACAATGAACCATATCGTGCACGGTAGTTTAAAAAGATTGGCTAATGTTAACGAAAACAAGATCACAGCCCGTGAGTCATAGTCATATTGGGCAGAACAAGCAGAAGTGGGCAGGTCCAAGCATGAGCTAGCGCGATCCTATTGGAACGTTCTAGCATACGTTTGCATATTCCCGTTAGGTAACGCCTTGTCTGAAGTACGCATGTGCAATACCTGAATTCTCCTTTGCACTTCTAATCAACGCGAATTTAAAAAAAGGTAAGGACTACAAAATTTAGTCCACTCTGTTCGTAACATATTTTAGTTTTGGGAACAGAACTACTTGAGATCCACATTTTTAATCGATAAAATCAGCAGAATCTCGACCAAAATCTCTTTTTCCACTGCCGGTCACTGGGTCAAGCGGATGCTTCACATTTAGACATCCAGTGAAATATCTGGTGCACGTTGACCATTGCTCTCAGGGTTGCCATGCTCGCTATTTTCTAGCTAAATTCTGATAACAATTTCGCTGGTGAAAATGTATTGGTCGCGGGTTTTTGGACTACTAAATTGCACCGCGGCCGCCATTGAATTGCCATGGCATTTCTACATTTACATTTACATTTACGTCATTTAGCAGACGCTCTTATCCAGAGCGACTTACAAATTGGTGCTTTCACCTTATGACATCCAGTGGAACAGCCACTTTACAATAGTGCCTCTAGGTCTTTTAAGGGGGGGGGGGGGGGGGGGGGGTGAGAAGGATTACTTTATCCATTTCTCTTTAAAAAATGTAATTCACTGTGACCTGTTGATTTGTAAGACAGCGAGGCGGGCTGTTCGCTCGGAGACTGCATTCTAATGTTGACTTAGTTTTATTTGAGCAATCAAGCGAAGTGTTTTATGCATGCTCAGTTCTTAGGTAGTTCCATTCCACATTTCCACTCGGGCAGCCCCTGAGACCTCCCGTGGTTCATTTTACGGGGAAAGTCTTCAATGAAACTGACATTAAATATGGAGAATGATACATTTGCCTCTGTTGGCCATCAAGTAGCCTATTTAATTTATATTCCATATGTTAAATCACTGCAAATCAATTTGTGCCAGTTTTGCAGCCTACCTGGAGCTGGCAAACCAATTTCATACATAAACTGAAGTTATAGACTATGGTTGTAGCCTTGTGTTATTATGCAATTATTAATAGACATGTTTAATTTCAGAAGTAATCAAAGCTCTATCGTAATTGCCGAGCAGTTGTTAGAACATTAGATTAACGGTAACAGTAATCAGATTAGTAATCAGATTGTTTGTCAACAAAACGGGCAGTTAACAAGCATATTAATTTCATATACTGTACCAGTTAGAAGTTTGGACACTACTCATTCAAAGGTTTTCTTTATTTTTTACTATATTCTACAATGTAGAATAATAGTGAAGACATAAAAAATGTTAAATAACACATATTGAATCATGTAGCAACCAAAAGAAGTGTTAAACAAATAAAAATATACACTGCTCAAAATAAATGGAACACTAAAATAACACATCCTAGATCTGAATGAATGAAATATTCTTATTAAATACTTTTTTTCTTTACATAGTTGAATGTGCTGACAACAAAATCACACACAAATTATCAATGGAAATCAAATTTATCAACCCATGGAGGCCTGGATTTGGAGTCACACTCTAAATTAAAGTGGAAAACCACACTACAGGCTGATCCAACTTTGATGTAATGTCCTTAAAACAAGTCAAAATGAGGCTCAGTAGTGTGTGTGGCCTCCACATGCCTATATGACCTCCCTACAACGCCTGGGCATGCTCCTAATGAGGTGGCGGATGGTCTCCTGAGGGATCTCCTGGACTAAAGCATACGCCAACTCCTGGACAGTCTGTGGTGCAACATGGCGTTGGTGGATGGAGCGAGACATGATGTCCCAGATGTGCTCAATTGGATTCAGGTCTGGGGAACGGGCGGGCCAGTCCATAGCATCAATGCCTTCCTCTTGCAGGAACTGCTGACACACTCCAGCCACATGAGGTCTAGCATTATCTTGCATTAGGAGGAACCCAGGGCCAACCGCACCAGCATATGGTCTCACAAGTGGTCTGAGGATCTCATCTCGGTACCTAATGGCAGTCAGGCTACCTCTGGCGAGCACATGGAGGGCTGTGCGGCCCCCCAAAGAAATGCCACCCCACACCATGACTGACCCACCGCCAAACCGGTCATGCTGGAGGATGTTGCAGGCAGCAGAACGTTCTCCACGGCGTCTCCAGACTGTCACGTGCTCAGTGTGAACCTGCTTTCATCTGTGAAGAGGACAGGGCGCCAGTGGCGAATTTGCCAATCTTGGTGTTCTCTGGCAAATGCCAAACGTCCTGCACGGTGTTGGGCTGTAAGCACAACCCTCACCTGTGGACGTCGGGCCCTCATACCACCCTCATGGAGTCTGTTTCTGACCGTTTGAGTAGACATGCACATTTGTGGCCTGCTGGAGGTCATTTTGCAAGGCTCTGGCAGTGCTCCTCCTGCTCCTCCTTGCACAAAGGCGGAGGTAGCGGTCCTGCTGCTGGGTTGTTGCCCTCCTACGGCCTCCGCCACGTCTCCTGATGTACTGGCCTGTCTCCTGGTAGCGCCTCCATGCTCTGGACACTACGCTGACAGACACAGCAAACCTTCTTGCCACAGCTCGCATTGATGTGCCATCCTGGATGAGCTGCACTACCTGAGCAACTTGTGTGGGTTGTAGACTCTGTCTCATGCTACCACTAGAGTGAAAGCACCGACAGCATTCAAAAGTGACCAAAACATCAACCAGGAAGCATAGGAACTGAGAGGTGGTCTGTGGTCACCACCTGCAGAACCACTCCTTTATTGGGGGTGTCTTGCTAATTGCCTATAATTTCCACCTGTTGTCTATTCCATTTGCACAACAGCATGTGGAATTTATTGTCAATCAGTGTTGCTTCCTAAGTGGACAGTTTGATTTCACAGAAGTGTGATTGACTTACATTGTGTTGTTTAAGTGTTCCCTTTATTTTTTTGAGCAGTGTATTTTAGATTCTTCAAAGTAACCACCCTTTGTCTTGATGACAGCTTTGCACACTTGGCAGTTTCTCAACCAGCTTCATGAGGAATGCTTTCCCAACAGTCTTGAAGGAGTTCCCACAAATGCTGAGCACTTGTTGGCTGCTTATCCTTCACTCTGCAGTCCAACTCATCCCAAACCATCTCGATTGGGTGATTGGGGAGGCCAGGTCATCTGATGCAGCACTCCATCACTCTCCTTCTTGGTCAAATAGCCCTTATGCAGCCCTTACACAGCTGTGGTAGCCATGCTGGTTAAGTGTGCCTTGAATTCTAAATACATCACAGTGTCACCAGAAAAGCACCATCACACCTCCTCCATGCTTCACGGTGAGAACCACACATGCGGAGATAATTTGTTCACCTACTCAGCATCTCACAACAACACGGCCAAATTTAGACTCATCAGACCAAAGGACAGATTTCCACCAGTCTAATGTCCATTGCTTGTTTCTTGGCCCAAGCAAGTCTTCTTATTATTGGTGTCCTTTAGTAGTGGTTTCTTTGCAGAAATTTGACCATGAAGGCCTGATTCACGCAGTCTCCTCTGAACAGTTAATGTTGAGATGTGTCTGTTACTTGAACTCTGTGAAGCATTTATTTGGGCTGCAATTTCTTGGGCTGGTAACTCTAATCATGTTATCCTCTACAGCAGAGATAACTCTGGGTCTTCCTTTCCTGTGGCGGTCCTCATGAGAGCCAGTTTCATCATAGCGCTTGATGGTTTTTGCGACTGAACTTGAAGAAAGTTTCAAAGTTTCTTGACATTTTTCACATTGACTGACCATGTCTTAAAGTATTTTACCTTTATTTAACTAGGCAAGTCAGTTAAGAACAAATTCTTATTTACAATGATAGCCTACCCCGGTCAAACCCTAACCCAGACGACGCTGGACCAATTGTGCACCGACCTATGGGACTCCCAATTATGGCCGGTTGTGATACAGCCTGGAATCGAACCAGGGTCTGTAGTGACACCTCAAGCACTGAGATGCAGTGCCTTAGACCGCTGCTACACTTGGGAGCCCAATGACGGGCAGTCGTTTTTCTATGCTTTTTTGAGCTGTTCTTGCCATAACATGGACTTAGTCTTTTACCAAATTAGGGTTATCTTCTGTGTACCCCCCTACCTTGTCACAACACAATGGATTGACTAAAACGTATTAAGGATAGAAATTCCACAAATGACCTTTTAACAAGGCACACCTGTGATCCCAAACACACCGCCCGGGCAACGAAGGAGTGGCTTCGTAAGAAGCATTTCAAGGTCCTGGAGTGGCCTAGCCAGTCTCCAGATCTCAACCCCATAGAAAATCTTTGGAGGGAGTTGAAAGTCCGTGTTTCCCAGCAAAAGCCCCAAAACATTACTGCTCTAGAGGAGGTCTGCATGGAGGAATGGGCCAAAATACCAGCTACAGTGTGTGAAAACCTTGTGAAGATTTACAGAAAACGTTTGACCTCTGTCATTGCCAAAAAAGGGTATATAACAAAGTATTGAGATAAACTTTTGTTATTGACCAAATACTTATTTTCCACCATAATTTGCAAATAAATTCATTAAAAATCCTACAATTTGATTTTCTGGATTTTTTTTCTCATTTTGTCTGTCATAGTTGAAGTGTACCTATGATGAAAATTACAGGTCTCTCTCATCTTTTTAAGTGGGAGAAACTGCACAATTGGTGGCTGACTAAATACTTTTTTGCCCCACTGTAGATATTATTCATATTTCATTCAGTGACTGAAATTACAGTCCCATCTTCAGTAGCCTTTTCCAGCAGGCTATTGGGAAACATAAACACTTCTTACCTCGGAATCGCCAAACTATTCATGTTACAGCTATTCAGTTTACATCGTGCCTACAATTTTGTTGTTGTTGAATTTTACCCCTTTTTCTCCCCAATTTCGTGGTATCCAATTGTTTAGTAGCTACTGTCTTGTCTCATCGCTACAACTCCCGTACGGGCTCGGGAGAGACGAAGGTTGAAAGTCATGTGTCCTCCGATACACAACCCAACCAAGCCGCACTGCTTCTTATAACACAGCGCGCTCCAACCCGGAAGCCAGCCGCACCAATGTGTCGGAGGAAACACCGTGCACCTGGCAACCTTGGTTAGCGCGCACTGCGCCCGGCCCGCCACAGGAGTCGCTGGTGCGCGATGAGACAAGGATATCCCTACCAGCCAAGCCCTCCCTAACCTGGACGACTCTAGGCCAATTGTGCGTCGCCCCACGGACCTCCCGGTCGCGGCCGGTTACGTCAGAGCCTGGGCGCGAACCCTGAGTCTCTGGTGGCACAGACATCGTGCCTACATTTTGCCTAGGCTACTGTCAGTGGTGTAAAGTACTTAAGTAAAAATACTTTAAAGTACTACTTCAGTCGTTTTTTTTTTTAGTATCTGTACTTTACTATTTATATTTTTGATGACTTTTACATTTACTTCACTACATTCCTGAAGTAAATAATGTACTTTATACCATTCCCTGACACCCAAAAGTACTCGTTACATTTTGAATGCTTAGCAGGACAAGAAAATGGTCTAATTCACACACTTAAAGAGAAAATCCCTGCTTATCAATACTGCATCTGATCTGGGGACTGACTAAACACAAATGCTTTAATTGTAAATTATGTGTTGGAGTGTGCCCCTGGCTATCTGTACATTTAAAAAACAAGAAAATTGTGCTGTCTGGTTTGCTTAATATAAGGAATTTGAAATGATTTATCCTTCTTCTTTTGATACTTAAGTATATTTTAGCAATTACATTTACTTTTGATAATTAAGTATATTTAAAACGTTTTACTAAAGTAGGATTTTACTGGGTGACTTTCACTTTTACTTGAGGCATTTTCTATTAAGGTATCTTTACTTTTATTCAAGTATGACAATTGGGTACTTTTTCCACCACTGGCTACTGTAGACTATCTGAATTAAGATGTAGGCCTATCAGGAGCTATGCTATAGGCAACCTACATCTATCTAAGCAAACCATGGCAAACTTTAATTACAATCATAAACCCAGATATTAGTCTGTAGCCTATGCCTATTGAAATGACAAGTCAATCTCCTAAATAGGCCATTTATTACTCTTTGTAGTCTTAAAATCATATGGCACATAATAATGGCACAATTGCCAGAAAACATTTGTTTTTTAAAAAGTTTATCCAAGTATTTTTTGCTCAGAGATTGAGATCCTCTGTACAACATTCATCACTCAAACTCTCCAATCGGATATATCTATAGTTATGCACATGCTCAAAAGGGAATTATTTACAATTATAAAATGGGGTTCGAGCCCTGAATGCTGATTGGCTAAAAGCCATGGTAACAGACTGTATACCATGGGTATGACAAAAATGTACTTTTATGTTGGTAACCAGTTTATAATAGCAATAAGGCACCCTGGGGGTTTGTGTATATGGCCAATATACCACGGCTAACGTCTGTATCCAGGCACTCCGCGTTTAGTCAAGCTTAAGAACAGCCCTTAGCCGTGGTATATTGGCCATATACCATACCCCTCGTGCCTTATTGCTTAATCATAGCAGTCAAATAAATTAAATCGACAGCCATTGATGGAAAATTATCTGGCGAGTTTAATAAGGAAAAATTATCTTTTCTCTTGCGATATATTCAAATGAGTTTATTCTGAAAAAAATATTATTTTGATTTAAAAAAAACTATTTAGCTTCTAACGTAGTTACAAGTTACGTTGATTTGTTGATTTTCCTTCTTTATTGGCTTGATAACATTATGAAAAAATAGTTTTATTGTATAAATGTGGAAACTCTACTCTTGCTGTAAAAAAAATGTTGGCCTAGTTTTCAGTCCTTTTGGGGGGGGGGGTTCTGGTCATTGGGCTACAGATTTGAGCAAAACCTGGCAACCTTGATTGCTCTGTTGGTGCTTGAGGTTACTTCACAGTTCATACATAATTAATTTGTCATCACACAGTGGAAAGGATACATTAATGAGAAACTGATAAGCACATTCATACGTCCTAGAATTATCCTATGTACATCAAGTGCATTCATAGTACAATTTGATTTGAGTTTTTTAAAGATACCAATACATTTGTTTGTCATTTTTCACAGGAGGATGCAAACAAAGACTAAACATTTCACATAAAACACTGAATTTGGTCTCAAACATTGTACACTTCACACACTGCAAAAACTCAAATGCATTTAGAGGTTTTCGGTTGCTTTAAAATCGCAGGAGGTAACATTTTCTGGATTAATAATGGGCTGCTTGTGCTGTGGTTGGACAAGATTTGGGATATAGCTGACCACATCTACCAAAACTATGCTAAACGCACACTACAACATACATATATTCACAGAACTATACAAAAGTAGAGAAACTTCGATAGACTGAAATATTTTTTAAGTGCTTTTCTCACTATTCAGTTTCCATTTGTGCAAATGGAGTCTACCCATCAAAGTAGTCCTCGTTTCCTGGACCATTCAGTGCAAAATTACAACATTCTGTGGAAGTTGACATCGAGTCACCTCTGTAAAATTGGGATGGAGATTACAAGACATGACATATTGTCAGTCACAATATGGTCAATAAAGCACCCATTTTAAGTGGAGGGACAGACCAATACATTACCCAGTTCTGTAGATGGCCCGTCTCATTAAGAAAATCCTATAAAACACTGTTCATCTGGTGTGCAGAGCATTCTTATACAAAGTCGTAATTTAAAGCGTTACAATATAATTTATCAGTGCATTACAGCAATCTCAGACAACAAAACCCTCCAAAGGTAAAAGTCATTTTCACTTCACACTATTATCACATTTAAGCAAAGAATCTAAAAGTGCAATCCTCAATCGCATATGACCACCTCAGTCAACTCCTATCTATCACTGGATGGTTCAAGAGTCTGATCTGCACCGGAATTACAAGGCTCCTATTAACTCTCTACTTCTCCACCCCTGAAATCTGTAACCATCCACAGTAAACGATCCACGTCACCTAAAATATTGAAGTGCCCTTAAACAGGATATTTTACGTTCGTCATAATCTCCTTTACACATGATCACGTACTCTAAAAAATAATTAAATTAACGGTTTGCTGCTATGTAACAGTTAAGGCAATGTGTGTCTGTCTCTGTGTAACGTGGTGCAGAACAAACCTGAGCCCATGTCTTCTTAAAGCAGCAACCTCCCTCCTTCCCTAGCCAGTCCCAATTCGCTCCCACCTCTACCCTTGGCCTTAATGATGTGAATAGATCTGTAAGGTGGAAGCAATACAGAGAAAGCTCCACCAGTACACTGATTATCCCAATCCAGACCCTTCAGATTTGTGTAAACATTGAAGGGGAAGGGTTAGGGCCAAGTTGGGACCGAATCTCCCCTTTAACTCCCCTCGTCAGCCCACCTGGTGCTCCCCGCGGATGATGTGCGAGGTGAACTGGTAACGGCCCTGGCTGTGGTGCCCACAGACGTTGCACTGGAAGGGCTGGCGGAAGCCGTGGCAGCCCATGTGGATGGTGAACATCACGTGGTCCAGGAAGAACATGCGACAGTGCTCACAGCGGAATGACCGCACTGCTCGCCCCTCCCCATCCACCACCTGTATAGAAGCCTCCCTGGAGATGGAGGGTGACCCTAAACCAGGGGTCCTCGATCCCTTCACGCTAGTTGGGATGGTGGTGTCGATGGGCACGGGGCAGGCCCTGTCTCCTCTCTCCCTTTCTATGTCTGGGTCGTTGGCCTGGCTGGGGTTGGGACGGAGATGGGTGCGGCTGTGGAGCAGGCCTGGGGTTGGGTAATGTAGATGAGGGAGGAGGTGGGGGTTGTTGGAGTTTCTGGTTGGAGCTGTAACCCTGGTGCTCTGCTGCTCCTCTGCTGTGCTCTCTGTGTCGGACTTGTCTTTGAAATCGTGGCAGCCGTGGCTGGGGCCGTTGCTGGGGCCGTTGCTGACAGTGAGGCTGTGGATGTTGCTGTGACCTGAGGGAACGTTCTTGTGTCCCTCGCCTGCTTCCCGTCCAGCGAGCTCCACAGACACGGCCACATCTCCAGCTCCACCATTGACCTGGGGACCCAGAGGAGTCCGGTGGCTGTAAACAGAGCTGATGACTGGGCTGGAGTCGGACAGGCAGGCAGGGTAGGACAGGGCCAGCTGAGGGGGCTTAGACCCAGGGTCCTCACCACCTCCACACTTGCGGAGGAACCTGCCCCCAATCCCTGCTAACCCTGTAGCACCAGCTTCTCCATCAAGGTCAGAGTGCAGGTCCCCATTCTTATCCTCTTCAGGGCCAGGTGATGGTTCATAAGGTAGATCACGGTTGTTGAGCCTCATGTGCTTTTCTCCTGTAAAGAAAAGGACACATCAGTGACGACCTCAGGTTCATAGGACTGTATCATCATGTTAAAGCAATGTTGGGCTTCAGTACCTTCAGGAACATGGAAATATATAAACAGGAGAAAACTCACCCAGAAACTTCTGTGGTGTGGACCTCTTTCGTTTGGTGACGCCGTTGACCAGCCTGTGTATGGAGGACTGTTTTTCAGTGGACGGCTGGAGGACAGGCTCTGGTTCAGGGATCAGCTCCATGCCTGGGGACTCCTCCCCTACACAAAACATAGGAGACTCTGTTCAAATACATTGACATAATACTGGAAAAACAGTCTTCTGGATCACAGTACATTGACTGGGCCAGTGAGCTCAGATTGAACTAACACAACATGAAGGCGCAAAGTGCATTTCAGCATGTTTGTGTCGTGTGGATGATGACAGAGTCAATGTGTGTAACCCTGTACATTTCACATGTGTGTGTATGTTACCCTGTGTAGTGGGGACAGTGCTGAGTGCTGGCTGATGGTTCTGTAGACTCTTTAAGGAGTTGTGGCTGCGTTCAAGGTGTTCCTCCAGGGTACTCTGCTGCTTGTAGCTACGACCACAGTAACTGCATTTGTAAAGTTTACCCACTGTCAGAGAGGGCACTGCAGCACAGAAACACAGCAATTCATGGGTCAATCAATGGGTAAATGCATCCTTCTCTTTTGGTCTGTTTTGGTAAAATGAGGTCTACAAAATATGACAAAACTACTGATTGTTTCCTAGGGAAGTTAGTTATTCCTGCAAGTAAATAAAACGATACATGAAGTTGTGCATAATTAGAATTTTATTCAATCATTCAGTACTAGTTCATGACCTAGTCGTTACACTATGTACTCCCCCTTCTCCGTGAAATCCCGAAGTTGTTCTCTGTTCCACGCCTACGACGTTAAAAAACACTCAACTCTCCACCGCAACGTTCCACCTTACCAAGCAGTCGGAGAAACTGACGTCATTTCACCGAAATCCGACGTTGTGCAAGTTTGCTTTCTTCGAAAATGAACCTATTTGTTCAGAACAGCAAGGCAGAGACCCACCAGGGCTTGCCTGTCTCTATCAACAACTGTTGAATGCATGTCTACATTAAATTGAAAAACACCAACAGGACATCCTGTTTTGAATACTTTTAAATGTCATTTCTTGCACATGTGGTAACTTACATTCCTGTAAAGACAATAGTTATCTATTTCCTCTGAGCCCCACTCTAGAGCTAAATGGACTTTTCTAATGCAATCACTTGCATTGTGCTATAGATTTGTACTTTTTCTAGATGCAATATGATAAAAATGTAGTATGAAGTGCAGACACCTAATACTGAGAAGTGATGATATTACAATACTCTTACATTACATAGTGAGCTAATACCTTGTTACAACACAATGGGACTGAGGCTGGTAGAGGCACTATTCCCCATCTGGTCCCACTTAGAGCCCAAATGGTCTCACCAGTTTCCTGGCTTGACATTAGAAAGCAGGCTACTGTGTCTTACCAGTGTGTGTGCGGATGTGTCCAGAGAGTGCGTCCCGGCGGCGACAGGCGTAGTTACAGAAGGGACATTTAAAGGGTTTCTCTCCAGAGTGCAGCTTTGTGTGGCGCAGCAGGTTCCCCTTCTGGGTGAAGGAGGCTCCACACTGGTTACACTGGAATGGACGCTCACCTGACAAAATACACACACACACACACACACCTCGTTATCCATGTCAATACTACCAAGTTGTAGCAAGGTAGTCGATCCATATCGAATCACTATTTTTACAGCTAAGCCAAAGGAGTGTGGTCTATGAGGTCTAACCTGCAGTCTATCCATCCTCACCTGTGTGGCTGCGTTTGTGCACTGTTAGTACATTGGGCCCTATGCAGACCATTCCACACACGTCACATTGGAGCTTACAATTGGGCAGTCGGATGGGACCGGCAGATGCAGGCTGAGGACTGGCCAGCTCCCCGTAACCCTTTCCTGGTCCTCCCCATACCCCACTCCCCTCGTCTGTCTTGTCCCCTCTGTCATCATCCCTCTCTCCATCTCTTCTCTCTGGCTGTGGAGAACCTGCAGACTCATTGTCACTGTAGAGTTCTACCTTAATGGTGCTCACTAAGGAAAGTGGAGACAGGCGAGAGACGCTTTGTTAATAATCATCAGAGCTTAGCATACGGAAACGTATTTCTTAAATTGCACTGAAGTAAATCTTTATATATTGAAATACCAATAAAAATGTATCGTAAAATAATTCCTCAAGGGAGATAACTGCCAGTGTTCTTTCAGTCAGTTTTGCATGTGATATATTAAATACAGTACAGTCAATAGGTTACCGAGATCATGGATAGGAGACAAACATTGAGTATACAAAACATTAAGAACACCTGCTTTTTCAATGACATAGATTGACCAGGTGGATCCAGGTGAAAACTATCATCCCTTATTGATGTTACTTCAATTCACTTCAAATCAGTGTAGATGAAGGGGAGGAGACAGGTTAAAGAAGGATTTTTAAGCCTTGAGACAATTGAGACATGGAGTGTGTGTGTGCCATTCAGAGGTTGAATGAGCAAGACAAAATATTTAAGTGCCTTTGAATGGGTTACGGTAGTAGTACACCCATTTTTGAAGAACTGCAACGCTGCTGGGTTTTTCCACACTCAACTGTTTCCCTTGTGTATCAAAAATGGTCCACCACCCAAAGAACATCCAGCCAACTTGACACAACTGTGGGAAGCATTGGAGTCAACATGGGCCAGCATCCCTGTGGAACACTTTTGACACCTTGTAGAGTCCATGCCCCGATGAATTGAGGCTGTTCTGAAGGCAAAAGGGGGAGGGGGAGGGGGGAGGGGTTGCCACTCAATACTAGGAAGGTGTTATTGTTTTGTACACTCAGTGTATAGCAATGACTGACCACTAAGAGATCTGTTTGGAGAGGACTGTTTACAGTTTGGAGTGGTCAATGTTGGAACCCTCAGACCTCCACAGAAATCACCTCGCTCCTTTGCCGACTCTCCTCCACTGCCTGTGAAGACACACGTACGTACGCACACACACACGCATACACACACACACAGTATGCACTTGTATTTCATGTATTGAACCAGGCCTAAATATAATTAGACCGATTGTGTTACTTCTAAAAAATAATTTTTGGAATAAGACTTGGTAGAACAAGAAACACCCTCTGTTTTTTCCATACCTGACATATGTGAAAATCCATTGCAGTCATCAGCATTCATTCTCTCACCAGCTGACTATGGCACAGAGAGAAAAACAGACAAGTCAGAGCAATGATGTGGTCCCACTCATGAGATATTCTAGCATACAACAATCGTTCATCTTGAGCATGCTCACTTGTCATTCAAATTGATGCCATTTTGTGTACAATTGTATGATGCTCACCATGTTAAATCTATTCTTTATGGCAGCTTTCTTTTTCAAATATCTGACTGCAGTAAATGCAGTCATATATTGTTTGACACAAGTTTGTATTGTCTGTCTAACTGGCAATTTTCTCTAGTCTATCTAGATCACCTATACTCAGTTGCCAGGAAATGCACAGAAGTTCAACATTTATAGTCAGTGCTGAAGTGTGACACTTGAACTCTCCTCCCTCCTCCACCACATACCCAGGAAATGTGGAGTACATGTTTTATCACATTTCTCTGGTTTATCATCATGATAAGTAAATCAATCATAGCATTGTATTATTTTCATGTATTTTAAATGTTACATGGATCTTCTAATTAAACCCAAATGTAACATTTTGGTTACTGAGTGATCCTGGTGAGGCCAATATAAAGCTATCCATCCATCAGCAAGAGGATGGACGGTCTACCCCCCAGCCTTTGGTACCGCCGGTGCGCCAATCATATTAATGGAAGATATTCATTGGGTGAATTCATTATGGAAAGCGTTAACTCTTTAGATCCAAACGGAAACAAACAGAGCAAAACGAGAGTTTCTGTTGGACAAATTCAAGTAGGTCCCTCCCCTTTTCGTTCCGTTTAAGAAACGTTTTTCAACAGAATCGGCGGAATGAATATACCCCTGACATTCGTTTCGTGTTGCCATGTCACTGTGCTGGCTTTGATGGAACAAGTTGATGATGGAACGTGACAGGTTAATAAGGACGCGATAAATAAATATTGGTGCAAACAAGCATCAAAAGTCAACACAAATGCCATTTAGATGGGCACTTCCCCGATTGATGCAGCTGTCATCCGAAAATGACATGTCAGTCAAACTAGCGGAATAATGTTTCTTCTGAGACGTTGCTATGGCACCCACCACCCGACGAAATGCTGTCCACCTGAACTAGCCCGAAACATATCCATGCCAAAATGTCACTTTCTTTGACTAAACGCTGTTGTTAACAAGTGCATCACCCTCTTCCTTACCTGACGAACGACTATTGTTGTCGTTTTTAAATGTCAGAATATCTGTTTGTTGTCTCTGGCGACGGCAGCATCTCCGGATATAAATTTTACCTGACAACTTCCGGGCCCATATTGGGCCCGATGCAATCCGGGATCCTTGGGACGTCCATAAACCATTGAAGTTGAAACGTAAAATGGGTAAGAGTTATGGTTTATAGGGTAGGGACGTCCCAAGGAAAACGGATAGCACTGACCGCTGGCATACAGGCCGAATAGCCTACAACAGATTGGGCGCGTTCCTCTGCCCAGGCGTTGCTGACGCATACCAGGTCTTGCAACGCCTGGATAGGTTTTACCCACTGGCTAACCACATCAAAAGTTATAGCAATTTGGTGCCCGACTGCACAGTCGATGACGTGGCACGCAACCATTAGTTGAAACATGCAACTTCTAGGGAAGACGACTGTAACCTGATCAGTAGTCAGTGATTGCCGAAAACATCGATGCACAAGCTAATTAAAGATGTGGAAAACAGCAGATTTATTGAGGCACCAAACAGTACGTATTTTAAATCAGAAAGGTGTGATGTTTGGGCATTTTTCTATTATATTAATTGACAGTCATTATAGTTGGCGTTCTACAATTCACCACAAGGTGGCAGCAATTTATTTTTGTCATTATAAGAGAGCAACCATAATATTGGAGTCACTATTATCAAGAAGTTGTATACAGAACATATGTTTTAACATCAACCCCAATGTACAGCTGTCTTAACAGCTTGAAATTGTTTTACAATATTGCTATGCTGCTGTAATCCTGTTATAAGAACCCGTGTGACATGTTTGTCTGAGAAAATAAAATACATATCATTTTTAAAAAAGAGAGCAACCTGGCTACGACAAAATGTAATCTGCATCTAGAAAGTATCCCTTCTTGGCTTGGATAAAACACATTATGACAATTGATCCTGTGAGCGGACGACCAAGTCCGTGCCACGGCATTGGCATTTGGGTTGACGGGTCGAGCAGGGAAATCATTTATTTCGATGCTCAGGCTTCTGTCCTCTGAGCAGAGTCTCATAGGCTTCTTGGATCTGTATAAACATCTTCTGTGCCTCTTCCATCTTGCTGCCAGGGTTGTGGTCTGGGTGCCACACCTTCACCAGCTCTCTGTAGCTATGTGTTATCTCATCCATAGAAGCCTCCTTATTCACTGACAACATCTGAAACACAACACAGACCTGTACAGCATGGGGCAGGCATAGTAGGGCATGCTCATTGAAATACAGAAAATCGAGCCAACCAGCAGCATCAATAGGATTTGACTGCATTATTGCTGTTGTAACCGCACCAAAGGCAGCCACATCGATTGGATATTGCTATGGTAACTACCCCAGGGGCAGCAACATCAATGGTATCGACCCCTCTGCTATAGCTCAATGTTTCAATGTTACACAGTCATACTCACTTGCAGTGCCTCTCTCTCCCTCTGACTGCGCTCTGTGAGCAGGATCTCCAAAACCTTCCTCCAGCTCTCCTCCGAGGGGCCCCAGCCCGTGAAAGCACCCAGTATCCTATTAGTTTTAGTTTAGTTCAGTTTAGGTTTGAAAGATACTCATTATACATCGGACCAGAGGAGGCTGGTGGGGGGAGCTATAGGAGGACGGGATCATTGTAATGGCTGGAATGGAATTAATGAAAAGGATTCAAACACATCAAACATATGGAAACCACGTTTGACTCAATTCTATATATCCCATTATAGCCATTACAACGAGCCAGTCCTCCTATAGCTCCTCCCACCAGCCTCAGGACTAATCTTCCTGGGTTCATACTCAAACATAAACAAGAACAAAATCCTATCCCTAAAAATATCAATTCAGCAACTTCTTAAACTTATATTTGATTGTTTGTATGTTTGTTTGTTTCTAGTTATGGTTGTACCTGTAGGGTAGCAGCAGGAAATACTCCACCACCGAGCGGAGCCAGGGAAAGAACCAGAACATGTCCAGCAGGGCTGCCACACAGTCAGACAGGTAGTAGAGAGTGGCTGTGGTGTTGTGGAAGATACTGTATCCCAGTGGAGCTGAGAATGCCAGCCAGACGAGGGCCAGACGGTAGAGACGAGGACCTATAGACAACAGGAAGAGACACATATGGATACAAGTAACACGATATTAGTAACAAGGAGGAGAATTGTTGATTCAGCGTTAGACACCAAGAGAAAATTGTGTTTTTTTATGACTGAAAACATAGGAAGGACAATATTTTCTACTACTCTATAGATATAGCAACAGTATCTGCATGTCTTCTGTAGTAATAGCCTCCAGGGCCAGCAACGTCAATTTTTTAATTAAAAAAATGTATCTAGGCAAGTCAGTTCAGAACAAATTCTTATTTACAATGACGGCCTCGGAACAGTGGGTTAACTGCCTTGTTCAGGGTCAGATTTTTACCTTGTCAGCTCAGGGAGCTCGGTTACTAGTCCAACGCTCTAACCACTAGGCTACCTGCCGCCCCTACTTTATAGATAGTACTTGCTGTAAAAGGCCATCATAGGCAGTTTTGGGTGGACTTTGGCCTATTGTAATAGTGGAACATAGTTGGTTGGAGATTTCATGGGCGATGGTCTACATACCCAGTTCTTGTTGACTCCCAGAAGATGGATGGGTTTTGAACCTGCGGTGCTGTGACGCTGTGACGCTGGCAGCGATACTGATGGGCAGAGGGGAGATGGTGCTGCCATAGAAGATAGGGGAGGTGATGACACAGGCGATGAGGGTCTTGTGTAGGTCAGTTGTCTGCTCTCCCACACTGGAAACCAGGTGGACCCCGGCGCCCACACACAGCGGCAGTACAATCAGGTAGAAGAAACTCAGTGAGTTCAGGCCGATCAGTGCCACCGTTCCGAAATAGATCCCTACGGAAATCTGACCAGCAAATCTGGCAACGCTCACAGGTGGAGGTCTGGCTATAGGGTGCCTTTTGCTATCTCTTAACCCTCCTACGGTCTCCCGGTTGGCTTCTCCCACATATGCAGGGATACGAAAGAACTCTCTGGCCCAGCCAACTCCAAAGCCCCCAAGGGTTAGCATCCATAGCAGGGCATGGCTGTCTCTTCCTAAGTACAGGTGATGAAGGCCCAACGGTCCACCCATTACCCATAAGGCATAGGTGACAGTCACACTTTTCGTCATGATGATAGGATGGATAGGATCTCAGTGGATCAACGTTTGGACTATAGAAGAAAAACAGTCATCCTTGAAGACGAGAGTCTGCATTTCATAAGCAAAAAGTTGATTATTCATGAAAGAAGGTTAACTCAGTCACAGGCTGAAAGTAATGAGCAAAAACGATGATATACGAGAACATACACAGCACTCAGGGAAATACATACACGTCTTGATTGAAGGAAATAAATATGACACACATTGTAACTATGTAACAGTTATCATAGCCTAATTATGTAATTAGCACTGAACAAAAATACAAACATAACATGCAACAATTTCAAAGATTTTACTGTCTTACAGTTCATATAAGGAAATCGGTCAATTGAAATAAATTCATTGGGCCCTAATCTATGGTTTTCACATGACCAGGAATACAGATATGCATCTGTCAGTCAAAGACACCTTCAAAAAATGTAGGGGTGTGGATCAGAAAACCAGTCGGTATCTGGTATGACCACCATTTGCCTCATGCAGCGCGAGACATCTCCTTCGCATAGAGTTGATCAGACTGTTGATTGGGGCCTGTGGAATGTTGTCCCACTCCTCTTCAATGGTTGTGCGAAGTTGCTCAATATTGGCGGGAACTGGAACACACTGTTGTACACGTCGATCCAGAGCATCCCAAACATGCTCAATGGGTGACATGTCTGGTGAATATGCAGGCCATGGAAGAACTGGGATATTTTCAGCTTCGAGGAATTGTGTACAGATCCTTGCGACATGGGGCCGTGAATTATCATGCTGAAACATGAGGTGATGGCAGCGGATGAATGGCACGACAATGGGCCTCAGGATCTCGCCACGGTATCTCTGTGCATTCGAATTTGCATTGATAAAATCCAATTGTGTTCGTTGTCCGTAGTTTATGTCTGCCCATACCATAACCCCACCGCCACCATGGGGCAATCAGTTCACAACGTTGACATCAGCAAACCGCTCCCCCACACGATGCAGTACACATTAAGCTGTCTGCCATCTGCCCGGTTGCCATCTGCCCGGTACAGTTGAAACCGGGATTCATCCGTGAAGAGCACGCTTTCCAGAGTGCCAGTGGCCATCGAAGGTGAGAATTTGCCCACTGAAGTCAGTTACGACGCCGAACTACAGTCAGGTCAAGACCCTGGTGCGGACGACGAGCCCACAGATGAGCTTCCCTGAGACGGTTTCTGACAGTTTGTGCAAAAATGATTTGGTTCTGCAAAACCACAGTTTCATCAGCTATCTGGGTGGCTGGTCTCAGACGAAGAAGAAGCCGGATGTGGAGATCCTGGGTTGTCATGGTTACACATGGTCTGCGGTTGTAAGGCCGGTTGGACGTACTGCCAAATTCTCTCAAACGACGTTGGAGGCGGTTTATCGTAGGAAAATTAACACTCAATTCTCTGGCAGCAGCTCTGCTGGAAATTCCTGCAGTCAATTGCACACTCCCTCAAAACTGTGGCATTGTGTTGTGTGACAAAATGGCACATTTTAGTTTGGCCATTTATTGTTCCCTGCAAAAGGTGCACATGTGTAATGAGCATGCTGTTTAATCAGATTATTGTTATGCCACACCTGTCAGGTGGATGGATTATCTTGGCAAAGGAGAAATGCGCAGTAACAGTGATATAAACAAATATGTGCACAACATTTTTGAGAAATAAGCTTTTTGTGCGTACGGAACATTTCTGGGATCTTTTACTTCAGCTCATGAAACATGGGACCAACACTACATGTTGTGTTTATATTTTTGTTCAGTGTAGCTCTCTGAACATTTGTTAATGTTTAGGAATGGGAAGAACGAAGGGACAGAATAAGAGATAAAAGATCAATAATACACACTATTATTATAAACAGTAAAAACAGTACACTTTGGGTGCTACCGATCCATAACATGATAACAAAGCTGGACTGATAAGAACAAGAATATGCCGTTTTCATTGAACAAAATGAATCACTGCAGTATATCAAATTCTCTATTAATTTACCATTGAGTGTACCATTGATTAGACTTACATAAATATGATTTTGAGTTATTTTGTAAAAGATACAAACTTACGACACAAATCAATCTTGGCAGTACAAATTCTTCCGTGGTTTAGAGATTGTTATTGCATCAGTAATGGACTTTGGATGGTGACAATGAAGTTGATAGGCCTTCTGGGCCCTGAATAGGCACAATAAACTTGATTCACACTTCCTGGATAACTGCAATGATAAAACAGGCGTAAATATGGTAATTTGGGACAGAATACTTTCAATGTTTTAATAGTGGTGGAAAGTAAACAAATGTGTGTACATGCATGTTCCTGTCAATATTATGCTTCAGAAATGTATTATTTTATTCTAGTAAAATACTTTGACAAATATCAGTGTCACACTGTGTTCAATTTGCATGAAACAATGCTTGGACCAATCAGCTCACAGCGAAGTCTCATCTGCCAATCACAATATACCCTAGGGAAATATTCAACCAATCAATACCAGATTTTTACATTTAATTGGGGAGGTGCGGTCCCCCCCCACCGCTCCCATGTTGTGTTTGGAATTAGCTGTGTTCTAATCTACTGTCATAAATGGAACTGTAAATTCGAATCTTGAACAAAATGTCAGCAAGAAAATACATATGACCACTCTCCTGGACCGCTCTCCCCTTTCTCCACCCCTGCCCACGGCCCGCCCCGCACGCTTAAAACGCACTGAGGACCGTGATGCTTGCTAGTGGAGTTGAAACAGGGGTACATGACCGTAGTTTTGCCATTAGTTTAGGACACATGTAGGTAGCTTGCCACAATGTTCTAACCGGCGAGAGATGTTTTGTTGTTTTATCGCCCGGTCATCGCGCTTTTAGCCACGTTTTATGATATTTTAACCCATACGTTATGGTTTCGTAGGATGGAAGTAGACGACGTGTCGGTTAGAGAGCAGCTTTTCCACAACAGAGTGCGAGAGACGTTTGTAAGTAACTTTAAACCTCATAAAAGCATTTCAGCGAGATGTTCATCCGTGCTAACTACATTGTTGAAATATTTGTAACTATTGTGTGTGTTCAATGAAAACCATGCCATGGATGCAGTGGTGTTAACTACTTAAGTACACATACTGAATTTTTGTGGGGGTGTATCTGGGTTCCGTAGGCTACTTTACTATTTATATTTTTGTTAACTTTTACTTTACTACATTCCTGACGAAAATGATGTACTATATACTCCATAGATTTTCCCTGACACCCAGAAGTACTCGTTACATTTTGAATGCTTAGTAGGACAGGAAAATGGTCATATCCACGCACTTTATCAAGCTAACATCTCTGGTCATCCCTACTGTCTGATATCTGGCGGACTCACGAAACACATGCTTAGTTTGTAAATTGTTGGATTGTACCCCAGGCTAAACGTAAATATTTTAAAACAAGACAATTGTGCCGTCTGATTTGCTTAATATAAAGAATTCGAAATTTATACGTTTACTTTTGATACGGAAGTATATTTAAAACTAAATGCTTTTAGGCTTTAACTCAAGTAGTATTTTATAATAACTGTAGCCATATGTTATTGCGGGGGACCCTACAGCTGGTACTGTGTGTGTGTGCCTCCAGCTGGTCATTATCCAGTAATGTAGCTGAGGCATAGCCCAGTATTGGACTAAAGAGCCTAAGGTTACTCCTTAGTCAAAGCACCTTACGTGTTGTGTTTAAAGGGCGATGTTTGGCTCCGGAAGCCAAAACAGCCAAATTCTCCATCTAAACGTGAATTGTTTTTCAATTGCGGTACGGTTCTAGAAACAATTTCACCAATGTACACTTACTGTACACCAAGTTGGGAGTAGGTCACTATTATTCGCGTCACAAGCAAGTCTCGAGTCACATTCTAAGAATGAGTCGAGTCGCAAGTTTTTTTTTCAATCTTAAGCCCCAAAAAATAATTTGATGCATGTAACAACTTGCTCAACTACAAAGCTTTGTCTATTTTATTGAGGCTACCAGACTGCCCTTTATATTATTTTGTCTACAACATATTTATAATAAAGGTTCCGTTGAGAAAATTGGACCTCCATGAAATGACAATGGATAGCACTTACCAAACCATCCCTGAGTGCTTGAAAAAAACAAACCAAATGACCCAAAATAATGAAAACAAAGTGGATAGCAGAGAACATGTCTATCGTTTACCCTCACTTCTTGAACAGACCAGAGCCTTGGATGTGCAGTTCTAGAAGCTGTTTTCTGTCCTGCAGGCATTAGGCTTACATGGCAACGCAGGAATTCTGATGGTTGTGTGTTTGCAGACCATCGTGGACAAGAGTAGGGGTGTAAAGATCTCCTTTATAGTAAAAGCATTGCAGAAATCTATCATTGTATTTGCAGGTCTGAGGATAAAAACATTTAATAAACATTTCATGCAATTCTACTTCATTTTACATATAAGCATCATCTTTTTTTAATGCCACACAAATGACTGAAATTGCAGGCCAAGAATGGACAGAGATGGGCCTGTGTGTTCATAGAAGTATATTTCTCCAATGCCAACTCAGTGTCTTGTTTGTAATGAAATTGTCCCTGTTTGCAAATAATTACATCGGAGACATCATTAGGAATCTGAGCATGGTACTTTCAAAAGTTCGGCCTACATTTCCACCCCCGACACAGTATGCTTACCGACTCAGAAACATTTAAGCTTTAACTGCTGGCTACTCTTCTGTGGTGTAACCCAATGGGAGAAGATGACACGTGTATCACCTAAATGCTGTCTGGGTTTGAACATCTTATATTGTACAGAAAGTGAATAGTTTAGTCAATTGATGGTGACCGAATTATATTTCTTCCCAAGCAAAGTACATTTTCTGTCTCCTCTGCTATAGGTGGTTGTAGCTGTCTCTGAAAGTCGTAGAAACAAACCATTAATATCCCCATATGCATCATAGTCGCGTCTTTCCTGGGTATTATACAGCTTTTTTTGTAGCACAAAGCATTGTGAAACAGCAAAGTTATCAATCACTTTATATAATAGGATCTGCTTTATTTTCTTAAATCTTTAGGTAACGATGGGTAGGCCTGTGCTTTCTGCCATTTTCTTTGACTCCTCCTGAACTGCCACTGTAGGCCTACATAGCACAGCCATTGGTTAGGCAGCACACCAACACGTTTTTGATCAGCAAGAGCAAAACAAGCTGAGGCTCGTGATCAAGACTATACATTTTTAATTTTTTAAAATTGAACCTTTATTTAACTAGGCAAGTCAGTTAAGAATTTGTTCTTATTTACAATGACCGCCTAGGAACAGTGGGTTAACTGTCTTGTTCAGGGGCAGAACGACAGATTTTTACCATGTCAGCTCAGGGTTTTGATCTAGCAACCTTGCGGTTACTGACCCAACGCTCTAACCACTAGGCTACCTAGTGGTTAAAAAACCTATTCCCCCTCAGGAGACTGAAAAGATTTGGCATGGGTCCTCAGATCCTCAAAAGGTTCTACAGCTGCACAATCGAGAGCAATCCTGACGGGTTGCATCACTGCCTGGTATGGCAACTGCTGGGCCTCTGACCGCAAGGCACTACAGAGGATAGTGCGTACAGCCCAGTACATTACTGGGGCCAAGTTTCCTTCCATCCAGGTCCTCTATACCAGGCGGTGTCAGAGGAAGGCCCTAAAAATGGTCAGACTCTAGTCATACTGTTCTCTCTGCTACCGCACGGCAAGCGGTACCGGAGCGCCAAGTCTAGGTCCAAGAGACTCCTGAACATCTAATCAAATGGCTACCCAGACTACTTGCACTACCCAGCCTAGTTTTATTTACACCATCCCAGCTATCTTAGAAATATAACTTTGCTCTGTGCTTTTCTGAGCGTGCACTTCGTAGGCTATGGATTGTTTTATTGTGACTAGATGTCAACCGATTATGATTTTTTTTCGATACCGATTTATTGGAGGACCAAAAAAAATAAAAAATATTTGTAATGACAATTACAACAATACTGAATGAACACTTATTTTAACTTAATATAATACATCAATAAAATCAATTTAGCCTCAAATAAATAATGAAACATGTTCAATTTGGTTTAAATAATGCAAAAACAAAGTGTTGGAGAAGAAAGTAAAAGTGCAATATGTGCCATGTAACAAAGCTAACGTTTAAGTTCCTTGCTCAAAACATGAGAACATAGAAAGCTGGTGGTTCCTTTTAACATATTCTTCAATATTCCCAGGTAAGAAGTTTTAGGTTGTAGTTATTATAGGACTATTTCTCTATACCATTTGTATTTCATTAACCTTTGACTATTGGATGTTTTTATAGGCACTCTAGTATTGCCAGTGTAACAGTATAGCTTCCGTCCCTCTACTCGCTCCTACCTGGGCTCGAACCAGGAACACGACGACAATAGCCACCCTCGAAGCAGCAATACCCATGCAGAGCAAGGGGAACAACCACTCCAAGTCTCGGAGTGAGTGACGTTTGAAACGCTATTAGCGCACACCCCGCCTGGTTACACCAGCCTAATCTCGGGAGTTGATAGGTTTGAAGTCATAAACAGCTGCTGGCAAACGCACGAACGTGCTGTTTGAATGAATGCTTACGAGCCTGCTGGTGCCTACCATCGCTCAGTCAGACTGCTCTATCAAATCATAGACTTAGTTATAACATGATAAAACACAGAAATACGAGTCTTGGGCCATTAATATGGTCGAATCCGGAAACTATCATCTCGGAAACAAGACGTTTATTCTTTCAGTGAAATACTGAACCGTTCCGTATTTTATCTAACGGGTGGCATCCATATGTCTAAATATTCAATGTTATGTCATAATTACGTAAAATTCTGGCAAATTAGGCAGCCTAAACTGTTGCGTATACACTGACTGCGTGCAATGAACACAAGAGAAGAGACAATTTCACCTGGTTAATATTGCCTGCTGACCTGGATTTCTTTTAGCTAAATATGCAGGTTTAAAAATATATACTTCTGTGTATTGATTTTAAGAAAGGCATTGATGTTTATGGTTAGGTACACATTGGAGCAACGATATGCACCGCATCGACTATATGCAACGCAGGACACACTAGATAAACTAGTAAATCATCAACCATGTGTAGTTAACTAGTGATTATGATTGTTTTTTTATAAGATAAGTCTAATGCTAGCTAGCAACTTACCTTGGCTTACTGCATTCGTGTAACAGGCAGTCTCATCGTGGAGTGCAACGTAATCAGGTGGTTAGTGTTGGACTAGTTAACTGTAAGGTTGCAAGATTGAATCCCCCGAGCTGACAAGGTAAAAATCTGTCGTTCTGCCCTTGAACGAGGCAGTTAACCCACCGTTCCTAGGCTGTCATTGAAAATAGGAATGTGTTCTTAACTGACTTGCCTAGTTTAAATAAAGGTGTTAAAAAAAACACACAAAAAACGGCCAAATCGTTGTCCAAAAATACAGATTTCCGATTGTTATGAAAACTTGAAATCGGCCATTCCGATTTAATCGGTCGACCTCTAGTTGTGACCACACCAGACCATTAGGCAATAAGCATCCGAAAATGCATCCCTCCCTACTCCGTATCAAAGGCTTGGTCTGACAAACTCTGTTTGCCGGAAAATAGCTGCTGGCTAAGGATGCTGCTGGGACACGTTTTATTTACTTTATCTCTCTTTACTTTAATTGCTGTTTGATCTGGCTTTTGAATTTAGCGCATTTACCGGCGACATGGTTTTGTCTTCGCCCAATGTTTTTCGTTCAGCTTTTTGCAGCACCGGTCTGGTAAGGTTGAACGCCCCCTCTACTCTCGACAAAAGCTTCTCCCGGGTGGGAATTACTCCTACTCCTGTTGTCTGTTGCACTGCTGTTTGGATCCCACCCAGCGATCTGTTCCCCATCTGCCCTGGTCTGTCTCCCCTGTCTGGTACAGGTACCCCTTCCACACTCGCATCCAAAACGCATGCACATAAATACACACACACAAAGCAGATTTTGGACTGAACTGCAAGCAATTATTGTAGGATTAGATATACTGAACAAATATAAACACAACATGAGACAATTTCAAAGATTTTACGGAGTTACAGTTCATGTAAAGGAAATCGGTCAATTGAAGTAATTTCATTAGGTCCCATCTATGGATTTCATGTGGGTAGGTAGCCCCCCCCTCCCCAGACCTGTCAGGTGGATGGGATTATCTTGGCAAAGGATAAATGCTCACTAACAGGGATGTAAACACATTTGAGAGAAATACGCATATGGAACATTTTCTGAGATTTTTATTTCACGGGACCAATACTTTACATGTTGGGTTTATATTTTTGTTCCGTGTAGATTTACCACAAACATAAGTATTCGGACCCCTTTTACCACATTTTGTTACGTTACATCCTTATTCTAAATGGATTGAATAAAAAATATTGATATATTATATATCAATCTAAACACAATACCCCATAATGACAAAGTGAAAACCGATTTATAATTTTTGGGGGGCAGAATTTGAAGAAACTAAATAATACCTTATTTACATAATTCAGACCCTTTGCAATGAGACTTAAATTGAGCTCCGGTGCATCCTGTTTCCATTGATCATCTTTGAGATGTTTCGACAACTTGATTGGAGTCCACCTGTGGTAAATTCAATTGATTGGACATGATTTGGAAAGGCGTACACACCTGTCTATATAAAGGTCTCAGTTGACAGTGCATATCAGAGTCACAGATTTGGGGAAGGGTATCAAAAATGTTCTGCAGCATTGAAGGTCCCCAAGAACACAGTGGCCTCCATCATTCGTAAATGGAAGAAGTTTGGAACCACCAAGACTCTTCCTAGAGCTGCCGCCCGGCCAAAAAGCAATCTGGGGAGAAAGGCCTTGGTCAGGGATGTGACCAAGAACCCGATGGTCACACTGACAGCGCTCTGGAGTTCCTCTGTAGAGATGGGAGGACATTCAAGAAAGACAACCATCTCTGCAGCACTCCACCTATCAGGCCTATATGGAAGAGTGACCAAACGGAAGCCACTGCTCAGTAACAGGCATTTGGCAAACTCCAAGCGGGCTGTCGTAAGGCACCTAAATGACTCTGATCATAAGAAACAAGATTCTCTGGTCTAATGAAACCAAGATTTAACTCCTTTAGCCTAAATACCAAGCATCACGTCTGGAGGAAACCTCGCAAACCTGAAGCGTGGTGGTAGCATCATGCTGTGGGGATGTTTTCCCAGTTCCTGCTGCTGAAGACTAGTCAGGATCAAGGGGAAAGATGAAAGGAGCAAATTAGAGATCCTTGTTGAAAAACTCCTTGGAACCTTCGACTGGGGCTAAGGTGCACCTTCCAACAGGACAACGACCCTCCGCACACAGCCAAGACAATGCCAGAGTGGCTTTGGGACGAGTCTCTGAATGTCCTTCAGTGGCCCAGCCTGACTTGAACCCGATCGAACATCTCTGGAGAGACCTGAAAATGGCTGTGCAGCGATGCTCCACATCCAACCTGACAGAGCTTGAGAGGATCTGCAGAGGAGAATTGGAGGAACTCTCCAAAACGGGTGTGCAAAGCTTGTAATGTCATACCCAAGAAGATTTGAGGCTGTAATTGCTGCCAAAGGTGCTTCAACAAAGTACTGAGTAAAGGATCTGAATACTTATGTATATGTAATATTTCAGTTGTTGCTTTGTCATTATGGGGTATTGTGTATAGATTGAGGGGAGGGGACAATTTGCTCAATTTTAGAATAAGCTGTAACCTAACAAAATGTGGGAAAAGTGAAGGGGTCTGAATACTTTCTGAATCCACTATGCATTTTAAACGTGTGAAAGCAAGCAAAGCACTCTCCACTGGCGTTAGTTTGGAGAGCGCAAGTGGAGAGACGCACCTATGGTGTCTTCGCCACAGTAGTTCATTTTAGCAACAAATTCCAAATGCATGCATCATAAGACAATTATCCATTTTGAGCAATTTTGACTTGCAAAAAAACATTGACAGCATGTTTGTGGCTTCTTCAGTATACAAACACGTGTACGGTGACGCAGATTGCTTATAGCCCAGGTAGTCCACTATCTTCTGTCTGTTTTCCGTTAAGTGCTGTAACATGGAAATATGGCCGTGTGGGAACCCTATAAAGGTGTATATCATTTTAGCCTTTGTTTAATTTTTGTTTTGTTTCTCACCGTTATGAAAGGTAAGGTTCTTATGCTTCCAAATTCCATTCCACAAGGGACACATTTTCAGGCCCTTAACAACCCCCCTCCCCCGCACCCACAGAAGACTGTTTCTTGCAATGACTTGTGTGTAATATAATGGTCCTGAGAGCCATTATCAAGGGCCAGCTGAGACACAGAAGGGTGACCCAAGAAGGAGCCCTTTCTTGCATTTGTGGCCCTTCTCTTTTTTCCCCCTGGGGCCAATGCATGCATTCAAAGGTCTTAACACCAAGCCCTATCGCCAAGGGTCCCCTTCAAAAAAAATATGGGGGATTGGATGTGATGCAGACAATTACATTGCTGGAAGCTACATTCTATCTGCAATATTAAAGCTGATTAACCCCCCCCCAAAAAAAAAAATCTAGATGTCTTTGGCAAATAATTGGTCTGGTCTAGGGCTGTGGCGGTCATGACATTTTGTCAGCCGGTTATTGTCATGCAAAAGACTGCCAGTTTCGCTGTTAATTAATGTTCATTAATGCTAAATAACCGTATCTCCAGGCCTCCATACAAGCCACATCCAGCCAGATAACATACAGTAGGCCGACTCCTGTTCTTCTGAAGTAATTCTTTTTCATATGTTTCCTTACACCTGCCATCACAATAAATACATGTTAATTTAGCTGTATATTAAATGGATTTATTATACTTTTTTCAAATGTAGTTCCGAAGGAGTGCAACAGCAGCTTGTATGCTTGGGGGACTGGCGACTCTAAACGTATTTATGGTAATTAATGCTCAATTTTTGGTCCAATGGAAATGCGAGAGGATGTGTGACAGCCGGGTGCAACTTTGCTAATCTGCGTACAATAATAAGTATCTTTTGTATTTTGAATATTATTTCTCGCTGGTATGAAAGTTGTTTCAAAGGTTTCCGAAACTGCAAGCGTGGATTATTACATTTTCAAAATGTTTAAATGAAGCGTTGGGATTGTAGTTCACATGAAGCCAACTGTGTTCCGTACCTTCTGCTGAGAACCTAAAGGGGGGGCCCTTGGCTTCTCAAGAGCTTAGGTCCGGGGTGTTTTAATTCAGATTCTCAGTGTTAGAAACGGGAGACGGTTTATCGGAGCTCAAGGCGAGGCGCCATCTTAGCCATGAGCTAGCCTATGCTTCCTCTTCCAAAGCCTTGGTTATATAATGTAATGTTTGTGCTGTATTGAATTTACCTGACATGTTGACACTTGGCTTCAGCATGTTCACTTCCCTGTGAGATGCTACCCTGGTCTGGCCTGTTGGCACTGTACAGCTGCTCCCAACCTCCCCGCTGAACTTCAGACCTGATTTAGTATTGCTTCAACAGGGCACATGGAGACGACCCTTAACCCCACAAAGCACAGCAGTTCTCATGTAGACTTAGCTACTCCAGAACAAGCCTTGTTCCATGAGCCAAGTAGATAATGGGTACTGTACTTTAGGCACTGTACAAACTAACATCTGATGACATGTATACTGGACAAAATTATAAACGCAACATTCAACAATTTCATTAATTTGACCGAGTTACAGTTTTAATGAGGAAATCAGTCACAATACATTTATTAGGCACTAGTATATGGGTGTCTAATGACTGAGAGTACTGATATCTGTTGGTCACAGGTACCTTTAAAAATAAGGTAGGGGCGTGAATCAGAAAACCAGTCCGTATCTGTTGTGACCTCCATTTGTATCATACAGTGTGACAAATCTCATTCGATGGCCTGTGGAATGTTGTCCCAATCTTCAATGGCCGTGTGACATTGCTGGATGTTGGCGGGAACTGGAACATGCTGTCGTACACATTGATCCAGAGCATCCCAAACGTGCTCAATGGGTGATATGTCTGAGTATGCAGGCTATGGAAGAACTGGGATATTTGAACTTCTAGGAATTGTATACAGACCCTTGCGAGATGGGGCCATGCATTATCATGCTGAAACATGGCAGGACAAGGACTCCGTGTCTCGTTATCGCTGTGCATTCAAATTGCCATGCAATTGTGTTCGTTGGTTGTAGCTTAAGTCTGCCCATACCATAACCCCACCGCCGCTCTGGTCACAACGTTGACATTAGCAAACCACTTGCCCACACAACGCCATACACGTGGTCTACGATTTTGAGGCCGGTTGAACGTACTGGCAAATTTTCTAAAACATTTGGAGGTGGCTTACGGTAGAAATTATCATTCAATTCTCTGGTAACAGCTCTGGTGGACATTCCTGCGGTCAGCATACCAATTGCATGCTCCCTCAACTTGAGACATCTGGCATTGTGTTAACAAAACTGCACATTTTAGTGGCTTTTCATTATCCCTTGCACAAGGTGCACCTCTTGTGATCATGCTGTTTAATCAGCTTCTTGATATGCCACACCTGTCAACAAGATTAATTATCTTGGCAAAGGAGAAAGGCTCACTAATAGCGATGTACATTTTTTTTTTTTGCAAATTTGTTTGTGCATATGGAACATTTCTGGGCTCTTATCTCAGTTTATGAAAAATGGGACCAACACTTACATTTTTGTTCATAAATTGGTCATTTAATTTGTGTTTATTTTTATTTTCTATATTGAATACATTTAAACATTCACATTGTAGGTTGGAAAAAGTATGTGAACCCCTAGGCTAATGACTTCTACAAAAGCTAATTGGAGTCAGCGAACCTGAATTCCAATCAATGAGACGAGATTGGAGATGTTGGTTTAGAGTTGCCCTGCCCTATATAAAACACTCTCAAAATGTGAGTTTGCCTTTCACAAGAAGCATTGCCTGACGTGAACCATGCCTCAAACAAAAGATATCTCAGAAGATTAAGAATTGTTGCCTTACATAAAGCTGGAAAGGGTTACAAAAATATCTCAAAGTCAGTCCACGGTAAGCCAAATGGTCTATAAATGGAGAAAGTTCAGCACTGTTGCTACTCTCCCTAGGAGTGGCCATCCTGCAAAGATGACTACAAGATCAGAATGTTTAATGAGGTTAAGAAGAATCCTAGTGTCAGCTAACTACTTACAGAAATCTCGAACATGCTAACATCTGACGCGTTTACGATACGGTAAACACTAAACAAGAATGGTGTTCATGGGAGGACACCACGGAAGAAGCCACAGCTGTCCAAAAATATTGCAGCACATCTGAAGTTTGCAAAAGACCACCTGGATGTTCCATAGCACTATTGGCTAAATATTCTGTGGACAGATTAAACTAAAACTGAGTTGTTTGGAAGGAACATGCAGCAAATCAACCTCATCCCAACTGTAAAGTATGGTGGAGGGAGCCTCATGGTTTGGGGCTGCTTTGCTGCCTCAGGGCCTGGGCAACTTGCTATCGTTGGAAAGACTTGGGAATTCATTTATCAAGACATTTTGTAGGAGAATGTTAGGCGATCTGTCCGCCAATTGAAGCTCAACGGAAGTTGGGTGACGCAACAGGACAACGACCCAAAACACAGAAGTAAATCAACAATTGTTTCAACAGAAAGAAAAAAAAAAGCCTTCTGGAGTGGCCCAGTCCTGACCTCAACCCAATTGAGATGCCGTGGCATGACCTCAAGAGAGCGGTTCACACCAGACATCCCAAGAATATTGCTGAACTGAAACAGTATGGTATAGAGGAATGGCCAAAATTCCTCTTGACTGTTGTGCAGGCCTGATCTGCAACTACTGAAAACGTTTGGTTGAGGTTATTGCTGCCAAAGGAGAGTCAACCAGTTATTAAATCCAAGGATTCACATACTTTTTCTATCCTGCACTGTGAATGTTTTACATGGTCTGTTCAATAAAGACATGACAACGTATATTTGTTTATTAGTTTAAGCAGACTATTGTAGTGACTTAGATGAAGATCAGATCAAGTTTCATGAAGAATTTACGCAGAAATCCAGGTAATTCCAAAGGGTTCACATACTTTTTTCCCCCCTTGTACTGTACAAGAATCTAGCCCATTTTGAAATTGGTGTCACCCCAAAAACATTTTGCAGCGTCACACAACAAATACATTTGCAATCTTATAAAGGCATAGTCATTCACAATGCTTTATTAAGAAGTGTAATAGACTACTGAGCGTGTTACATCTAACCTGTCCAAGCAGGAATGCATGACTCAAAATATTGATATGCAACCTCATCCAGTGATTGTCATGAATTTTCGGTTGGCAATTTTGATATTTTAGTAATATTTTACTTTCAATAGGGCTTCAGATTTTTCAGATTTGTTTTTTTTTAGTTCAAAAGAGATGAATTGGTCTTAATCTTTGAACTAAAATGTATATAGGCCTAATTCAATTGGTGCCAATTCACCACAGGAAGTGGAAACTCAAAACACATTAGCTAAATCATTAACTCTAAATATAACCCCTACTGCTACTAGCCATGTATTAATCTAACAGTAAATGTAATGTCCTAAAACAAATATTGAAGTGAGTCTTAGTGCACTCCCAATGGCCGAGGCGCAATTTGTTATTTCAAAGCCTTATCAGATATATTGTTTAACAGTGTGCTTTGAGCTCTTTTTTATTTAACTAGGCAAGTTAACAAATGATTATTTACAATGACTGCCTATCATTGTTAATTTCAAACCCTCGTCTTTTTAATATGGACAACAAGTTGCTTTTCCCTCCCAAATGCATTTTGAAATGTTATACTATCACGATGGGGGCAAGAGTACGAAAGGCAGAAGGTAGCTCAAATAACCTACTTGTCTCATTCCTCCATAATCAATCCTATTGACCAGCTGTAACACCACGTAGGTGTCTTTGCCTGATTCATTCATCTTCTCCCCTTCCACAGTTCAGACCGGGCCTTGGTTCTATGAGCTTCTAATGTGTGCTGAAATGTCGCTTTCACCTAAGCATGCTGCTTCCCAAGTACCACAGACCCAGAAGTTAAACATGCAGCTGACCAAATAACACAAGGTTTTTAATTCTGGGTTAATCAAGATTATTTGGCCATTTTTAAAGGAGTTTTAGGCCCAGTTCTCATCAATCTGGATACAAACCCCTCATTTTGCATCCTTGAAGATGACTTGGAGGTTGGCGTATCAGACAATGTGATTTTTCAAACGGTAATTTTTCTGTGTTCTGTCAGACGTCACTAATCTATTTTTCAACTTCCTCTGATCAGAGTATTGCATCATATGGTTATTTCCCAAACATGCATGTAGGCCTTTGCATTTCCACAACATTGGTTGGGTTGTTTTTGGCTGTTGTGTGTAAATCCGAAGCCTCTCCAACATAATCCAGGTAGAATCAGAAATTCCCCAGGGCAGCGGTTTATGCCCCCTTTTCCCCCTATCCTTACTAATGAAATGCCACTGGCCTTAAGTAGAGCCAGTGTGTCTATGTATGTGGATGACTCAACACTACACATCCGCTACTACAGCGAGTGAAATCACTGCAACTCTTAACAAAGAGCTGCGGTTAATTTCAAAATGGGCGGCAAGGAATAAGCTAGTCCTAAATATTTAAACTAAAAGCATTGTGTGTGTGTGGAACAAATCATTCACTAAACCTTGAACCTCAACTGATTTATTGTAATACATGTGGAAATTGAGCAAGTTGACGTGACTAAACTGCTTGTAAACTGTCAAGGTCAAAACATGTTGATAGAATAGTAGCTAAAATGGGGAGAAGTCTGTCCATACTAAAGCTCTGCCTTAACAATCATCTCAACAAGGCAGTGCCTACAGGCTCTAGTTTTGTCACACCTGGACTACAGTTCAGCCATGTGGTCCGGTGCAACGGCGTTACAATTGGCTCAGAACAGGGCAGCACGCTGGCCCTTAAATTTACACGGAGTACATTTTTTTAAGGGCCACGGAAATCTCTCATGGCTCATTGGATGAGACGTTGACCTTCATCACTACTTGTCAACATTTCTTACAAAAAAACATGCTGAATGCATGACGACAGAACTCTATTTCACATCCGGTAACTGATGCAAGCAGTTGAACAACTCCCACAAATACACCTTATGGAACTGTGAAGACACTGTGGAGACACACACGCAATGGGGATCCTTAATAAATAGAAATGTCCTCTTATTCCACTTGTAAACAGTGTTGCTTGAATTCCAGAATGATCTCGACGATTAAGCCAATCTGATTTGTATTCTGTGCTAAAAGGCTACCTCGATAGTGGACTTGTTCCATGCAGTATAGAAAGGACCTCTGTAATGTGTAAAAAGCTAGGAAGGAAGTGAGCAGTTTCCAAAACTTTCATTTCACTGCTTCAGCACAAAGGTTTATTCAGGGCATGAAGTTGAGCCAGCTTTCTGCCCCTACCACCACCTCAACACACAAGCTCAGCAGCATTTGTACTGTATCATAACTGTAAACCCACTCAACTCCATACCACCACCTTGTTCTCAACCACCTGGTAATCTCAGGCCCCTCAGCCTGTTGTCAACTGCCAGGGTCTTGTTGTGCTCAGTGTAGTATACCTTATACAAAAATCTATTTCTCTTGGACCAGTTCAAGTAGTAAACGCGTGTTCACCTTCAACGACTTAACCCTCCCAGGGTGTTGTGATCCCCCCCCCACCTACCGGTACTTTCCCTTTTGTGGATATACCTTGCTTATTGCCCAGGTTTAGACTGCACATTGAAATATTTAATTCAGTTTGTTGGCTAATCTTTGTTCTGCTTTTTAAGCAGTGGGGCAGTCCCACTCCTCACAAATGTTTTGTTTATTGGACAGGCAGGATAGAAGTAGAGGAACAATGGCGTAGAGCTGCTGAAATGGCACTAGGCCAGAAATGAACCCATGCTGCATAGGTATATGTGCCCCTGAGGCAGCGGCTTAGACTGCTAGTACGGCGGTTCCCAACTACAGTCCTTGAGTACCCCCAGCAGCACACATTTTTGTTGTAGCCCTGGACAAACATACCTGCTTCAACTCATCGAGGGCTTGACGATTAGTTGACAAGCTGAATCGGGTACGTTTGTTCGGGGTTACAATAATGTGTTGTTCGGGGTACTCAAGAACCAGAGATGGGGACCACTGTACTAGGCCACTAATCTTTTTGTTTTGATACTCAGCGTGTGTACTGTATTGTAATTGTTTTTGTTGTAACTAGGGCTGGGTGGTATATTGTATTTGACTATATACCGGTAATGATACATGGACCCGTTTTGGGTCTTCACTTTATCTTCTAGAACGGTATTTGAATGTTTTGTTTGTTAAATGTGATATGACTGTGTGTAGCGTCCATTTTATAGTTTACACTGCTACTTGAGTCATCCCTCTTCTCTCTCATGCCGCTTTCCACACAGACCTAGCCCTGTCCCGTCACTCAAGGAGCGATGGGACAAAAAAGAAACGTCCCTTTTTCAGGACGCTGTCTTTCAGATAATTCTTAAAATTCCGGAAAACTTCATCTTTATTGTAAAGGGTTTAAACACTGTTTCCCATGCTTGTTCAATAAACCATAAACAATTAATGAAAATGCACCTGTGGAACTGTCATTAAGACACTAACAGCTTACAGACGGTAGGCAATTAAGGTCACGGTTATGGAAATTTAGGACACTAAAGAGGCCTTTCTACTGACTGAAAAACACCAAAAGAAAGATGCCCAGGGTCCCTGCTCATCTGTATGAATGCGCCTTGCATTCTGCAAGGAGACATGAGGACTGCAGATGTGGCCCAGGGCAATACATTTCAATGTCCGTACTGTGAGATACCTGAGACAGGACAGACAACTAATCGTCCTCACAGTGGCAGACCATGTGTAACACCTGCACAGGATCGGTACATCCGAACATCACACCTGCGGGACAGGTACAGGGTGGCTGCACGAATTACACCAGGAATGCACAATCCCTCCATCAGTGCTCAGACTGTCAGCAATAGGACACCGTCGCTGGACCAGACAGGACTGGCAAACACGGCTCTTTGCTGACGAGTCGCGGTTTTGTCTCATCAGGGGTGATGGTCGGATTTGCTTTTTATTGTTGAAGGAATGAGTGTTACAACCGAGGCCTGTACTCTGGAGCGGGATAGATTTTGGAGATTGAGGGTCTGGGTCTGTGTCACAGCATCATCGGACAGAGCTTGTTGTTATTGCAGTCAATGTCAACGCTGTGCGTTACAGGGAAGACATCCTCCTGCAGGCTCATCCTGACATGACCCTCCAGCATGACAATACCACCAGCCATACTGCTCGTTCTGTGCGTGATTTCCTGCAAGACAGGAATGTCAGTGTTCTGCCATGGCCAGCGAAAGCCCGGCTCTCCATCCCATTGAGCACGTCTGGGACCTGTTGGATTGGAGGGTGAAGGCTAGGGCCCCCACCCAACAGAAATGTCCGTGAACTCGCAGGTGCCTTGGAAGAGTGGGGTAACATCTGGCAGCAAGAACTGGCAAATCTGGTTCAGTCCATGAGGAGATGCACTGCAGTACTTAATGCAGCTGGTGGCACCAGATACTGGGAAGATACTGACTTTTGTTCAGGGACACATTATGCCATTTCTGTTAGTCATATGTCTGTGGAACTTGTTCAGTTTCTGTTGAATCTTATGTTCATACAAATATTTACACGTTTGCTGAAAATAAATGCAGTTGACAGTGAGGACATTTCTTTTTTTGCTCCGTTTAGTTGGTCTTTTCTTATCAGGTTTTTAGCTAAATCGTGTTAGCTGCTAATCGCTGGCTAGCTAATACATGTACTGAGTCAGCAAACCTGGCTAGCTCTACAGCCTGATACCAGTGATGGTGTAAAGCCTAAATCAGAATGTTTGCAACAGGATCTTCTAAATCAAAGGGGAATAGGTGAAGCATGAATATGTTGGCTACATGAAGAAACATTTTAATGTAGGCTAAGATTATGGGGCTCCTAGTAAACACTGACCGACACTTTGGTTCCTAAGCTGTCACTAACTCTTCCCTGGCATTTTCATTCGTTGTCCTGTCAAACACTGTATTCAAAGTGCCCACTATTTCTATCCTAACTATATCATTAGAATAATCATTTTCTTTCTATTGATTCCAACCGTGTTTTGATCTACATCGCAATTAGAACATTTGGTTAAAAAAATAAGATTAAAATAAAAGGCCTAGATTTTTCTTTTTGTCCATATCCTGCTGCCTGTGTGGAAATGATCTCAAATGAGTGTAGGAAATGCAGGCAATTTGTTTTTATTGAACAGTATGATACAATCAGAATGGAGAAAGACTCATTGGTTCACGCACTATTCATAAAGCAAATTTTGAACTTTTACTAAACAAACATAAAATACTGTTAAATTTTTAAATATTGAAATATATTTTGGCAATATCGCACAGCCCAAGTTGTTGTATTTGATGTTTAGCTGTATCAGGCTAGCTATACATCACAATTGGTAAGTTTATCAACAAATCTACAAGACAATAGTTGGCCTGTGGTAAATGGGTAATCTAGCCCTATGCCCTTCAAAGAAGACGTTGTTTTTGTTACATTCAGGTCATGTTGGCAAAACATTGTAGGCAACCTGTCCTGGTTGCTGAGTTCTGTCAAAGATTTAGCCTGTTTTGTGACTGTCTGAGTCCGTGTCCCTTAGCCTGACTGCCCATCCAAAGTGTGGCATCTATTCTCACTGCCAAAATGAGAAACCATCCTGGAATGGCAGAAACTTTAGGAACTTTACTGTGGTTAGGCTAGTTGGTATGGGTCAGGACTGAGGCCTAATGAGTGAGTGAACCACTTGTTTTCCCCTTCGCCTCTCATTGTTGGGATGTGATCCTATGCCTAGGAAGCGGGGGGACCACCATTTAATACTGAAACGCATCCTCTTCCATTGTCAAATGTACTTTGTACATATGTCAGAATAATGTAGGGTCTAAGCATTGACGTAAGGGGGAAGTGTGCATGCGTGAACTTTTATTTTTTCAACAAGAAGTTGATCTATTACTGTAGTGAAATAATTCCCTGCTTGAACAGATATGCCTACAATTACAATAAGAGGTGATGTCTAGTATGTTATCATATTTCAATAGATTGGGTTTAGGGCCATTCAGTTCACACGGACAAGGTGTGCTTGGACATGCGTTCTTCAATCTGTAGGAAATGCAGGTCCGCAATGCTGTAGTTAAAAGGAGTGCACTATATAAGGAATAGAGTGCCAATTGGGACACAACCCTTACTAAGCAGAGGAAGCCATTTTTGTCACGTCTCTCTCTGCCACTCTCCCAGAAGGGGACTTTCACATCTGTTATTCTCACCTCAGGATGAAGTCCTGCATCCTGTCACCCTCCTCTCACCCATCTCCCTCTGAGCTGCATGGAGCTGGGCGGGGAGGATGTGTGTTTTGTGTCCTTAGTTGTCTCTTTAATGGGTTTAGTTTGTGTAGGATCTCCAACTTCCTTAGAGCACACATCCACTCACTCAACACCCCCCGGTCGCGGAGTGGTTGAAACACTTAGGTTGGAGTCATTAAAACTACTTTATGTAAACTCCCGACTTCAACTGTAATGTGGAAGATGTGGTCCTTGTCCACAGGTACATTTGTTAACAGCAATATATTTCCCCTTTTTGAAGTTGTCCTTTCCAGCACGGTTCCAGGCTGCAGATATAGTTGATGCATAACCCAGCTCTGTCATGCTTGGCTCGGATGTTTACCCCCCCCCCCCCCCCCCCCCCCCAGACAACCGGGTCAGCAGACTGCTTAAATGACTATCCGCTTAAATAGGATTAAATCAATGTTCAGTCGGTCAAGGAGTCAACTCTTGCAAAATACTACAGACTAGATGGGTCTAAATCTATTCAGGCTGGCTGCATGTTGAGCCTCGTTGGGGTTTAAGGTCTGTGTAGTCTTCTCCTAATCCCACACTCACCCCCTTTCTCCCTCTCTCCAACTGGGTAAACTGGTTATTTGCAGACACCCATCTGTCCCTCTTGGTCTTTGTCATGAATGTCTATTTGTAACCAATAACCGTCTCATGGTAATGTTTCACTTTTGGTGATCTGGGTTTCCCGACGCACCCAAAGTGGTGTGAGCCTGGGTTGTCGAGAGAAATAACATAGGCTACTTTAGCAATGAAGGCTTTAGGAAAACCAGCCCTGGGCGCTCACTTGTCATTCCAGTGGATGATGGTACTGCATTTTGTTGTTGTGACCTGAAAAAGCTTGATGTCAGTTCAAAAACATTTGACTGAGGTTTGAGTCAAACCCCACACATCTTGACTAGGCCTACCTAATAATATTTACACAACTATGCCCGTGTCTGAGTCCTTATGATCTCCCTGTTATCTTACCTGGCTTATCTTGCTCTGGTGCCATGTCTTGGGTCCTGTTCTCTCTCTCCTCTTAAATGTTCCTCCTCCTATCTGTGCCTCTAGGGGGGGGGGTCCATTTTTATAGAGCATAAAAGTAAACAAGTGTAACGATCAACTATAGGCTACATAACTACACTGAACAAACATATAAACGCAACATGTGTTGGTCCCATGTTTCACGAGGTAAAAGATCCTAGCAATGTTCCCTACTCACTAATTTGTCTACATCCCTGTTAACGAGCATTTCTCCTTTACCAAGATAATCCATCCACCTTGCAGATGTGGCATATCAAGAAGCTGATTAAACTGCATGATCATTACACAGGTGCAACTTGTGCTGTGGACAATAAAAGGCCACTCTAAAATGTGCAGTTTTGTCACAACAGAATGCCACAGATGTCCCAAGTTTTGAGGGCGCGAGCAATTGGCATGCTGACTGCAGGAATGTCCACCATAGCTGTTGGCATATCATTTTATGTTAATTTCTCTACCATAAGTTGCCTCCAATGTTGTTTTTAGATAATTTGGCAGCACATCCAACTGGCCTCGCAACTGCAGACCATGTGTAACCATGCTAGCCCAGGACCTCAGGGAAGCTCATTTGCGTGGTCGTTGTCCTCACCATGATCTGACTGCAGTTCGGCGTTGTAATAGACTTCAGTGGGCAAATGCTCACCTTTTGATGGCCTCTGGAGAAGTGTGCTCTTCACGGGTGAATCCTGGTTTCAACTGTACCGGGCTTGATTGCAGACGGCATATATGGTGTCGTGTGGGCGAGTGGTTTGCTGATGTCAACGTTGTGAACAAAGTGCCCCATGGTGACAGTGGAGTTATGGTATAGCCAGGTCATATCATATGAATATAAATGTAAATATCAATGGCAATTTTAATGCACAGAGATACCGTGATGAGATCCTGGGGCCCATTGTCGTGCCATTCATCCGTCGCCATCACCTCATGTTTCAGCATGTCTCAAGGATCTGTATACAATTCCTGGAAGCTGAAAATGTTCGTTCTTCCATGGCCTGCAGACACACCAGACGTCACCCATTTAAGCATGTTTGGGATGCCCTGGATCAACGTGTATGAAAGCAGGTTTCCGTTCCCGCTAGTATCCAGCAACTTCATACAGCCATTGAAGAGGAATGGGACAACATTTCAGACCACAATCAACAGTGGCCTCCATCATTCTTAAATGGAAGAAGTTTGAAACACCAAGACTCTTCCCAAGAACCCGATGGTCACTCAGAGCTCCAGGGTTCCTCTGTGGAGAAGGTTCTCCTATCTCTGCAGCACTCCATCAACCAGGCCTTTATGGTAGTGGCCAGACGGTGGTGGTGGCAGCATGCTGTGCGGATTATATTTTTCAGCTGCAGGGACTGGGAGACTAGTCAGGATCGAGGCAAAGATGAACGGAGCAAAATGGAGCACGCTCCTTGCTGAAAACCTGCTCAGGACCTCGGACTGGGGCAAATGTTCACCTTCCAATAGGACAAAAACCCTACGCACACAGCCAATACAATGCAGGAGTGGCTTTGAGACAAGTCTCAATGTCCTTGAGTGGCCCGGACTTGAACCCGATTGAACATCTCTGGAGAGACCTGAAAATGGTTGCGCAGCGACGCTCCCCATCCAATCTGACAGAGCTTGAGAGGATCTGCAGAGAAGACTGGGATAAACTCTCCAAATATACAGGTGCGCAATGCTTGTAGCGTCATACCCAAGGAGACTTGAGGCTGTAATCGCTGCCAAAGGTGCTTCAACAAAGTACTGAGTAAAGGGTCTGAATACTTTTGTAAATATATTTCTGTGTTTTAAATTTGCAGACATTTTCTTAAAATCAGTTTTTGCTTTGTGTAGATTTGATGAGGAGTGGGGGGAAATATAATTCTATCCATTTTTTTAATAAGGCTCTGTTATGTAACAATGTGGAGCAAGTCAAGGAGTCCAAATGCACTAGCTACTATGTGCTCCCAGTCCCCGGGTACAAGTTCTGAAAGCTACCCTATTGATTCATTTTTATTTTTTAGGGACAATAATAACAACAATGCAAGTGAGTGCAAAACTCTAGTCTAGACTGTAAACTGCAGTGAATAGCCTGTCGTTTGAATGCTTATAATTTTGAAATAATTGCATCTAGCTTGCCTGATTGGGCAAACATTTGGATCAGTTATGGGTCTTTTTGTTGGCAGTTTAACTTACAAGCTCCAGGCACATTTGCAGGCCAGTAATATGTTGTATTTCATCAGGATGTTTTGGCTAACAGAAACATGCAGCGATCTCTAGTGGGGGCGCATATTAATTATGATAATGCATGAGCGTGGAGGAAGTTGTATCCACAGTTCCCCCATTTTGTCTGATTGGATACTTATAGGATATGTTTCTTCATTTGTGTTAATTTAGAGGTGGGTCCAAGATGTGGTGGGGTATTTCAATAAAGACTAACCCAGTGGTTCTCAAACCTCTCCTAGGGGATCCCCAGCCGGTTTATGTATTTGATCTATTTCAGAACGAGCACACCTGATTTCAATTTGTCAATAACCCTTGATTAGGTGAACTAGTTCAGAGCTAAAACCATATTGTGACATGTCTGGGGGTCCCGCGGAGAGGTTGGAGAACAACTGGGCTAACCTAACCGGGTAAGTCTCCGGACCTAAATTGGCGGGTATGACATGGTAATAAATCAGCTGTAAAACGGTTTTATAGGGTCTATGATGGGACCAGATTTTTCTAATCCGGTCGTATGGTTTAAACAAACAAAGTCGACAACTGCAATTGCACAGTAGAACTAACAGGGCTGAGCTTGCTTTATGCAGGGTTTTATCATGTAGGCCTTTGCATCATTAATTTAAAAGTTACTCACACAGTATGTCATCACTGTTGGTGTGTGGATTTAATTCCAGTCCATAATTTGATTGCTAAGGTCTAGGTAGCCTAGCCACCTGAAGTTCGAACATAAACCAGATTTGATCACATTTTCTTTTAACACAGGCCTATTTTAGGCTATAAATGCATGCCGTTTCCACTGGCCAGAGGGGATCAGCGCTCATAGGCTTCTCTAGGCTATGCGCTCTGGTGGTAATAGGCTTCCATAGTTTTTATACATTTTGTATTTTTTCTGTTTTTCTCGTCTTGTGGCTGCTTCCCAAAACACACAACGAGCCCCGCCCTCTGATACTTAAGCTGCGCGGTTTCTCCTCTGTTAGATTCACATAAGGCGCCCGCATGCTAATCACCTGAAACCGCTCAAAAAAGTTTGCATATTAAGACATTTTGTGACGTTTTGGACTTCGGTGAGGGCTGTTCGAGCACACACATTATTTATATATATATATATATATATAACATTTTTAATTTTTTTTCTAGAGGCAAGCCGAAATCTTCGCCCCTTAGTCTGTGATTGGTCAACAGTAGGGATTCCACTTTGCATCTTACTGTTATTCTATTTCTATGATTCTAACCGTTTACCCTAGTGTATTTTTTTTCCTAACCTACTATGGTTTGTATGACTCATTTCAGAAGGGCTGTTAGACTTGGGTTGGTATTATGTTGGTCCAATATGTGTGTATTCTACTTATATTTGGATAAAAGTGAACCAAGCTGCACACGTCCCTAAAAAGCTAATGAAGCAACTGTCAAAGCACATCCTGCTAATTAAAAAATGGTGCCAATGTTTTGTTTTTGTTTCCTCTGCAGATCTGTGTCCTCCTCTTCACCTGCCTCTACATTCTGTCCTACCTCATCCTCACTCACTTCAAGAAGAATGCGGACTATGTCACGGGTGAGTATGGGTTTGAGGTTGACCGATTAATCGGAATGACCAATTTTTTTAAACTAAGGCCGATTTCAAGTTTTCATAACAATCGGTAATCAGCATTTTTGGGTGCCGATTACATTGCACTCCACGGAGACTGCGTGGCAGGCTTGGCCACCTGTTACACGAGTGCAGCAAGGAGCCAAGGTAAGGTGCTAGCTAGCATTAAACATATCTTTAAAAAAAACAATCTTAACATAATCACTAGTTAACTACACATGGTTGATGATATTACTAGTTTATCTAGCTTGTCCTGCATTGCATATAATCAATGCGGTGCCTGTTAATTTATCATCGAATCACAGCCTACTTTGCCAAACTGGGGATGATTTAATAAGCGCATTTGCGAAAAAAGCACTGGTTGTAGTTGCGAACTGTGAAGACCATTTCTTCCTAACAAAGACTTTAATTAATTTGCCAGAATTTTACATAATTATGACATAACATTGAAGGTTGTGCAATGTAACAGCAATATTTAGACTTAGGCTTGCCGCCCATTCGATAAATTACAGAACGGTTTCCGTATTTCACTGAAAGAATAAACATTTTGTCTTAAATTATAGTTTCTGGATTTGACCATATTAATGACCAAAGGCTCGTATTTGTGTGTTTATTATATTCTAAGTCTATGATTTGATAGAGCAGTCTGACTGAGCGGTGGTAGGCAGCAGCAGGCTTGTTCGTAAGCATTCATTCAAACAGCGCTTTCGTGCATTTTTGCCAGCAGCTCTTCGCTGTGCGTAAAGTAAAGCATTGCGCTGTTTATCACTTCAAGCCTATTAACTCCCGAGATTAGGCTGGCAATACTAAAGTGCCTATAAGAACATCCAATAGTCAAAGGTATATAAAATACAAATGGTATAGAGAGAAATAGTCCTATAACAACTACAACCTAAAACTTCTTACCTGGGAATATTGAAGACTCATGTTAAAAGGAACCACCAGCTTTCATATGTTCTCATGTTCTGAGCAAGGAACTTAAATGTTAAATTTCTACATGGCACATATTGCACTTTTACTTCTCCAACACTTTGTTTTTGCATTATCGGTATCTGCGTTGAAAAATCATAATCGGTCGACCTCTTTACTCTTGAAAGTTGCAATAGTAGAATGCACAACGTGTAATTTCGAAACTGGGACAATGCTGGGGGAAAAGGCCCAAGAACGTATACAGACAATACCTTTGTCAAACAACACTGTTTCATGACGCATCAGTAACATGTCAGGATGTTTTGAAACAATTACTGCTTTGCATACAAGCAGGTGAATTATATGCGTTACAGCTGGATGAGTCTGGCACAGCTCCCGGTATATGTCTGTTACATTTATGGGGTGTCAATTAAGACATCCTCTTCTACAAACTACTGGAAACCAGGACAACAGGAGAGGATATTTTTTAAAGTACTGGACAGCTTTGTGACATCAAATGGACTTTGTTGGTCAAGATGTGTTGGTATCTGTACTGATAGTGCAAAAGCCATGACATGGAGACCTAGTGGAATGTCAAGTGAAGAGGCGACTATGGGATGCTGGCCTTCTAGGCAAAATAACTCTGCCTAAATCTTTTCTTTTTATTGGCCAGTCTAAGATGGCTTTTTCTTTCCAACTGCCTAGAAGGCCATCATCCCGGAGTCGCCTTTTCACTGTTGACGTTGAGAATGGTACCTTTTAATGAAGCTGCCAGTTGAGGACTTGTGAGGCGTCTGTTTCTCAAACCAGACACTCCAATGTATTTGTCCTCTTGCTCAGTTGTGTACCGGGGCCTCCCGCTCTATTCTGGTTAGTGCCAGTTTGCGCTGTTCTGTGACGGGATTAGTACACAGCGTTGCCAAGAACCTGAAGATCTCGTACAATCTCTTGCATGGAATAGTCTTCATTTCTCAGAACAAGAATAGACTGACGAGTTTCAGAAGAAAATGATTTGTTTCAGGCAATTTTGAGCCTGTAATCGAACTCATAAATTGATGCTCCAGATACTCAACTAGTCTAAAGGCCAGTTTTATTGCTTCTTTAATCAGAACAACAGTTTTCAGCTGTGCTAACAATTGCAAAATGGCTTTCTAATGCTCAATTAGCCTTTTAATTGATTAATTTGGATTAGCTAACGCAACATGCCATTGGAACACAGTGACACTTGCTGATAATGGGCCTCTGTACGCCTGTGTAGATATTCCATAAAAAATCTGCCGTTTTCCAGCTACAATAGTAATTTACAACATTAACAATGTCTACACTGTATTTCTGATCCATTTTAATGGACATAAAATGGGCTTTTCTTTCAAAAACAAGGCCATTTCTAAGTGACCCCAAACTTTTGAACGGTCTCTCTCTGTCCATAGGCAATATTTGAAATTAATAATTTGTTCTTAACTGACTTGCCTAGTTTAAAAAATAACATGCATACAGTACCAGTCAAGTTTGGACACCTACTCATTCAGGGTTTTTATTTTGACTGTTTTCTACATTGTGGAATAATAGTGAAGACATCAAAACTATGAAATAACACATGGAATCATGTAGTAACCAAACAAATGTTTTAGGTTCTTCAAAGGAGCCATCCTTGGCCTTGATGACAGCTTTGCACACTCTTGGCGTTCACCTGGAATGCTTTTCCAACGGTCTTGAAGGAGTTAGCAGGTGCTTGTCAAATTGTGACTGAGAGACTGACGTGGACAGCCTGTGCGAAAAAGCAAAGCCGAGCTCATGCCTTTTCAAGCGACTTTTTTCACATCATTAGTCACGTCATTCTATGTATTAAATATCAAAACCTATTGCCCAATGTTTGTAGAACTGAAGTTACATGAATAACTCTACATTTTAGCGTATAGGAGTGCCCATTACGTTTGTTAGCTGCATGTGTGTGCACTCCCTCCAAATTGTTTGGTGAAAATGTCCTTTCTATTTTATTCATATCATGTTTCTTTAGACTGGTCTTAAATAATGGATTTATTGTGAAGGTGTAGGCTATATTTCATGGATTTACAATACTTTTTTCAAATGTAGATGTTCCAAAGGTCTGCATTTGTGACTTCTGTGTGTGGAAGCCAGGAGATGCTAAATTAGTTGAATTAACGGTCAATAGCCGTGAGACCGACCCCAGTTATTTGCTTGACAATCACCAACTGATGACATTTTCGTGACAGCCCTAATCCTATGAGTTGAACGTTGGAAGTGTGGCTGTGCAAATGCAATTTGGTTTATGTACCTTATGTAATCGCTCCAATAAAGTCTGGTTATTGAAAAACCGCTGTAGCACATCCGCATCCAACATAACAAGTCTGTCCTGTAGCTGTTTGGAGGTGGGCCAGCCCACTGAGCCGGGCCAGCCAGTGTGTTTTTATTGGGTTTTGGAACGAGTCAGCTAAACTTGTTCTGCGTTACGAGTACAGTGTTTCCAATGAATGGCCACCGCGGTCAGTCAATACCACCAGCAGAGCATTTGTGCCTCGCAGCTTAATGGTGTGATGTTGAAGATGTGTTCAGTGAATCGATGCTGATGCTCGCTTGCCTGTTGGTTTAGCTGTGACACACTCACTTGTATGTTTTCTGCCGTTTTCCAGATGACGTTGAAGATGCGACCGCCAACAAAATTGCGTAAGTGAAGAGACCTAATGATTTAACTGACCTAGCAAGCAGTCTGTGATTAGTGGCTGTGTGTGAGCAGAGTATTTGAGCTAGTATCTGAGTCGATGTGACCTACGAGGTGACACAACTTGGTCTGTGTGACTGTCCTCCTTGCCCTTTGTCCTTACACACTGATATTCCTTTCCTCGCTCCCCACCCAGAGCAACTAGCATCCAAAACACACAATACTGTATTGTCCAAATGACATAAAAACACAACGTGCGTTGATCACTCTACAGACACCCTCGTTCTCTCTCTTCCTGTCTAGGCTGTGGCTGTGTACGTTTACCCTCTCTGTGGCAGTGTGCGCTGTGCTGCTACTCCCCATCTCCATCCTGTCCAATGAGGTGCTGCTCATCTTCCCTCACAGCTACTACATGCAGTGGCTCAACGGATCGCTCATTCACGGTACTGATCCACGTTTACACCACAACACCCAATACCGCTCCACGTTTTCAACCCATAGTCGTTCGTTCATTGTCAGAGCGCCCGTAGCCCCAAACCTCAAACACCAATCTGTTTTAACTACATTTTGAAGTGTTGCTAGTCAATGAGCTCCAAAACGAATGATTCATTACTATGGTTTTGGGAACCTTGCACCGTTGCCTGTTATGTAATAATAACCCATGGTGCGTCTATCACAGAAATTAAACGTGAGCTCCACCAACCAGCAGTTAAAGGGAAGTGGGGCCCCAAATATAACATTATCCACTCTAGTCCCTGTTGCTTATTTCCATTGAGCTCTACAGATTTCTGTATTCTGTATACACCCCCCAAAAAAACAGTGTTTCCCTAAACGGCGAGGCTGCGCCTCACTGTGGTGGTCGTGTTTGTTGCTGAATTTCTATCCCTTTTTTATGATATTACCTAACTTTTTGTAATGAAATGTTTTGACCATCTCTTCTCTTTCTCTCCATCATCAGGCTTATGGAACCTAGTGTTCCTGTTCTCCAACCTGTCCCTGGTCTTCCTCATGCCCTTCGCCTACTTCTTCACTGAGTCGGAGGGCTTCGTGGGCTGTAAGAAGGGGGTGATGGCGCGGGTGTATGAGACTGCAGTGGTGCTGCTGCTGCTCACTCTGCTGGTGCTGGGCATGGTGTGGGTGTTTGTGGCTCTGCTAAACAACCACAGCGCCAGGGAGAGCCTCTACGGTGAGTTGATCTTTGCTTTTCATTCAAGCCATTTTTGCAACTGTTCGCAAATGGCTAGTTATTTTATTTTTATTGAATTGGTGTCCTTTTGTTAATTTTTTGGGGGGGGAGAACCATGTATCAAAGTCCTTTTTCTAATGACCTGTTGTCTCCCATCTCAGACATGTGGGAGTACTATCTCCCTTACCTCTACTCTGCCATCTCTCTGTGTGGAGTGCTGCTGCTGCTATGTGAGGTCACCTCTACTATGTCTCGTCCATCTGCCGCACTGGCTGCTTAACTTGTGATGTGTCTGAATGCTGCCTGACACCTCTTCCCGTCTCCTTGCAGTGTGCACTCCCTTCGGGCTGTCCCGCATGTTCAGTGTCACCGGGAGCCTACTGGTCAAACCACGGGTGAGTGATAATCCACAAACGTTTTCTCCAGTATGCAGACAATAACCGAACACGGGTGACATTGTTATATCTTTGGTATTTTATTAGGATCCCCATTAGCTGTTGCAAAAGCAGCAGCAACTCTTCCTGGGGTCCACATGAAACATAATACAGAACCTCAATAGACAAGAACAGCTCAAGGACAGAACTACATACATTTTTAAAGGCACACAGCCTACATATCAATGCATACACACAAACTATCTAGGTCAAATAGGGGAGAGGCGTTGTGTTGCTTTATCTGTTTTTTGAAACCAGGTTTGCTGTTTATTTGAGCAATATAAGATGGAAGGAAGTTCCATGCAATAAGGGCTCTATATAATACTGTACGTTTTCTTGAATTTGTTCTGGATTTGGGTACTGTGACGAGATCCCTGGTGGCATGTCTGGTGAGAAGTGTGTGTGTGTGTATTAGAGCTGTGTGTAAGTTGACAAACCATTGACAATAACATGACACTAATGACTGGATGACATCCAATCCCCTGTGTTTCCTCAGCTGTTGGAGAATGTGGAGGTGGAGATGAACTGTGCTGCGTTCGAGGAGGCTTCTCTCTCCAGGACACTCAACAGTGAGTGGGCCAGCGACCATGGGCTACAATAGTCTCAACATGGGGTACACTGCCTGTACCCCCACGTCCATGACTCATCCTAGAGGAGGTGGTGTTGACCGTGCTCTGTTTCTTGTAGGGGGTAGCACGGCATGCTGGGTCAGTGTGAACGTGGAACCTTTGAGGACGCAGTACCTTGGCGTCCAGGCCAAACGAATCGCCCTCGGTAAGACCGTCGGTCTATAAGAATAATACTGTGTTTTTATTCAATTCTCTTGACTTACTAGGGTTGGATCAAATTCATTGGAAGATTATACAACATTGTTGGATTTCATTCGGGCATTAGAATTTTTTTCCCAGGAATAGCTTCACTGCTCACCGGGAGACTGACAGCGTTGTCTACAGTGGTCCTTGTCCTCATCATTCTCTTCCCCCCCCCAGAGATGCGGAGGAGAGCGTCACCATGGCAGCGGAACCTGTTCTACCCTCTGGCCATGCTGCTGCTCCTAGCCCTGACGGTGGCCTGCGTGTTGATGGTTTGTTTCCATGTTCTGGAGCTCCTGTTCGACGAGACGGCCATGCCCAGTGGAATGGGGGTGAGAGGACTCTACCAAGGGGAATAAGGGGCGGCGTGAGCTGGAAGGGGCTTTGTATGGATTATTCTCGACAGCCCGCTGTTGATTTTATAGCATGTAGGGCGTTTACACACTGCCCAATGTGGGTGAAAGCACGCTTTGGTGGTCATTTTTTTCTTAACTTAATGCATCTGATCATAAGCACTGAGCTCTGATCATTTTAAGAGCTGTGCAGCTTTCTTGCCAAAACGTTTGAGGATTTTGCATTCTGGTCGGGGTCATTGCCCGTTTCCATGGGTCGCAAACTGTTATTTCAGCTCGCGTCATGCCAATTTAAGGCTTAGAAAATAGAAAGCTTGTGGTACTTAGTGCTCCGTTGACATTTTTAGAGATGCTTGTTTTTGTAAGAACATGTGAACAGTGTATACCAAAATGTCTCAAAATCGACATCCATCTGACCTATTGTTTTATGTCCACCGGATTTGAGAAGTGAGCCTGTCGAGTAGCCTTCCTTCTGGCACAGCATCCAGTCTAGCTCATGCAATGCGTTTTACCAGATTTCCTTTTTAAAATGTTTATTTCCGCTGGCCTCCGTTTCATTTAGTCAGCCTAATTTTGACCTTCCTACTACTGTTAAAAACTCCAATATCTTGAACAGATTAGGATCGAGACAGTCTGGGCCGTTGATTTTCTTAGTGGATTATCTACACAATAAAACAAATAATTTAACCCAATGGTCAAAATGGATTTTGATTGGACACCCTATAGCCGGGGTACTTAGCCTAGGAGGTCCCCGCAGCCTGCAGGTTTTCTGTTCCACCTGATCATTAATTGCACACACCTGGTGTCCCGGGTCTAAATTGGTCCCTGATTAGAGGGGAACAACTAAAGAAAATGCAGTGGAACTGGCCTCAAGGTCCAGAGTTGCATTTTGAGGGCCTATGGCATGAGTTTACTCCTACCTGTAAAGATACGTTGAATTCTAACGATGCACATTGACCTATTGCCTCTAATGTTGACCCTGAATAGCCTGTTCTATGTTGAGTGACTGAGGGCCATAGATTTTAAGACTAAACAATTCTAAGGACATAAACTAGCGGAGGGAGGGAGGGGGTGGGTACGAACATTTTTTATACAGGATAACCGATTTTGCATTGATCGTACGTTTCCTCTGCGTGGTAGGACCCTCGCCTGGGGACGGCTTCCTTCTCCATGTTTGGTTCCCTGGGAGCAGCGGTGCAGGTGGTCCTCATCCTGTACCTGATGGTGTCGTCTGTGGTGGGCTTCTACAGCTCTCCTCTCTTCACCTCCCTGCTGCCCCGCTCTCAGGACACCAACCTCACACAGATCATTGGGAACTGTGTCTCTCTTCTGGTCCTCAGCTCAGCACTGCCGGTCTTCTCTCGCACTCTGGGTAAGAGCCCTCCCCGTTCCCCAGGTTGAGTTTCTAGATTCTTGTCGTCTCGTATGGTTGAACAAAAAAATAGATGCGTAGACCCCCACAGTGGTGTCATAATACCCATGAAACCTAGTGGTCAAACAGGGAAATGGTTCCAATTGTTTTCCCACCATAAATGTGTCCTATAGGGGATTTTAGAAACACCTAAGGGCTGTGTTTCCTGTAGGCTTACCCTGACATGACGTTTTGATTACCATGTAAATCTCTCTCGTACAAAGGTGACTTATCAATTGTTTTTATTTCTTTATTTAACCTTTTATTTAACTAGGCAAGTTGGTCCAAATTGTTATTAACAATGATGGCCTAGGAACAGTGGGTTAACTGCCTTGTTCAGGGACAGAACGACAGATTTTTACCTTGTCAGCTTGGGGATTCCGATCTAGCAACCTTTCGGTTACTGGCCCAACTAGGCTACCTGCCCTCACACCCAGGGTAAGCCTACACGAGAAACAGCCCTTATTTCAAGTGTTTCTAAAATCCCCTATTGGAAACATTTATGGTGTAAAAACAATTGGAACCATTTCCCTGTTTGACCACTAGGTTTTTTGGGTATTATGACACCACCACTGTGGGGCTCTATTGCCTACTGTAATTAGACAGATCCTCTGGTTGTAGTATCATTTCTGAACACAAGAGGGCATGTGTATGCAGTCAATCACTATGAACACTGACCTTGGCCATGGTCAAGTACTGTGCTTCAGAAATGCACCCTTCTTTCCTTCCTCTCTTGAAGTATTCACAGATCTGAATCGGATGGATTAGTGAAAGTAATATGGATTTGAACTTTATTTATCCATGGGGGGGGTGAAGATATGCTGAGTAGTTTATAGTGTCAAACTAATCACATTCTGTCTCTTACCTGTTCTTCAGGAATCACACGGTTTGACCTCCTGGGAGACTTTGGGAGATATAACTGGCTGGGGAACTTCCACATAGTGTTCTTGTACAACATTCTGTTTGCCGGCCTCACCTCTGCCTGCCTCATCAACACTCTCACCTGGGCTGTGCAGGGAGAACTCATACGTGCCTTCGGTACGTAACGCAATCAATCAAGTATTTATAAAGCCAGGAATATGTCTATGAACCTGATACCTGTCTTTCTATGTTTAGATGTTCGAGTCTATACTTTTGTATAACTTCACATCTTCAACTTAAAGTCATGTTTAAATTGACTACATGATTTATCCACCTATCTTGGCTGTAGTCGACTCCCACAATCCGTTTTTGGATATGCATCTTTCTTAGGTATTTGGTAGTCGTATTTTGTTACTTTCATTATGCAGTAGAAGGGTTGTGCCAGCTGCCAATAGTCGGTGTGTTTTCAGAGTGACTGAACTGTGAGCTAGCTTCCAAGGTGTTCTCTTCCCAGCTCTGGGCCTGGCCATGTTTCCCAATGGGTTGGTCTCCTTTCCTCAGATAGAAAGGCCTATACAATTCTCTCAGGAAAGAGGGGAGTAGGAGTCCCCTAGGGGCCTGTGGGCCTGGCTGCTGGGCCCCCTCCCGGGCCCCCCACACACACACTCGCCCTCTGCCCCTCCACCCAACACAAACAGTTCGGCGCGTAGAGCCGTGGACACGCACCCCCCCCTTCCTTACGGGATAGATAGCATCTCTCCTCAACCGCTACCTCCCCAACAGCTTTTGTTCTGTTCCGTGATTGATGGACTTTCTTTGCACCCAAACTAGCCTTTTTTAAAAATATTTTATTTTTCTCACACACTGTCGGTGGTAATCATGCCATTTCGTTCCACTGTCGGTGTTAACCGTAATTGTTGTATGTCTCCACAGGTCTCCACAAACTTCCTCTGACAGTGTCCCGCACAACCATCCCCCTCAAGCTCCTCCTGGCAAATGGCCTGTCAAAGATCCAGTGACTGACATTCCCTTGACCAATCAACCGTGATCTTTAATCCCGACTGGGACCTGAGCCCCCTGGATAGCATTCCCATTGGACCAAAGGCACCTTGTCTTCAGTCCTCCAGTCAATCTGTGTCTGGATCACCAAAATGAAGAGACCGGAGTGGAGGATTAGAAGTGCAGTTTGGACAATGACGCAGTAGAGCTCTGCTCACTGACCAATACAAGTTGACTTGGGGAACAAACTTTAACGGTCTCACTTTTTCACTACAGTACTGGGGTGCTATTGAAATCACTATGTGCAGTAATTTGAGGCAAAAATGATACATTCTAGAACTGAAAGGGATCTTATCGGGGTTTTTGGGTCATGGCTAGAAGGGGTTGAACTTTTGTCAGATTACTTTTCGTAGCAGGTTAGGAGAATTAGGTTAAGGTTAGGAGAAGGGTTGGGGTTAGTTAAAATGTTTTTTTTTTTAAATCTGCTTTTGACGTTAATTTGAGAAAAGCTGGGTCCCTTCTAGCCATGACCGGGTTCTTGTTGACCTTGTGACATCATACAGTACATCCTGGATGTCCTAATGCCTTATGAGAAACTCACAATGGGTTCGAGAGGTGGCGGTGGGACCGACTTACTTTGCTCTTTGGACACGCACGTGTAAAAGTCAGCAAATCTATTTTTGGAACATTACGTTGCAACTGACATTTCCTTTTCCTGATCAGGGGTTGAGCGGTTGAGTCCTCTCTGCCTCCCCTCTCCCCACGCCTTCCTCTCTCTCTCTCTCTCTCTCTCTCTCTCATGTAAGACTACTATTTCTGGGCCTCACTCCTTTGAATCCCACTTCCATTTCTTTTTAAGACTCCTTGTCTGTCTGTAATGGTGTTGTGTCCGTTAATGAGAGGATGTTTTTAAACCTGCGTATTTTACATGCCTTGACCTTCACATAGTGGAGGAAGAGAAGGGGACAGGACAGGGTTGTGTTCATTATGTTACGGCTTAAAGCATTTTGCAACAACAAAAAATGAGCATTTCAGTTCTCTTCCATTTGGACAAACACAACCCAGGATTTGTTTTAAACTGATAACATTGAATTAGTGAACAATGTATGAAAAGATATCTGAACACAAAGGGGAAAATAGACAAGGGAGGTTATTGGTTGTATTAATGGCATTTCTGTTCCCTTAAAAAAAAAAAAAAAGCATTAAGGAACTTCCTTAATGCAAATTAACACTCGTGTGTCCTGCCTTGGACCAATCATACTGTGAATAGCTTGTTAATGTTCAAGTGCAATAGTGTTTACGCTCCATTGCCAATTCCCATGACGTGTTTTTCCTGAACTTTTATATTAGAATAATATAAATTAATGATCTCTAGCGGTTTTTATTTTAGATCTCTTTATCGTGATCCTGTGTCGTGCTTTTCCTTTGCTGTATCAGCATGTATGTTAAGTTTGTTTTAATTGTTGTTATTATTAGCTGTTAGACAATCAGTTCCTTTCTCTGTCACCAGCAGGGGGCAGGGTCTCCCAAACTCACCGGCAGCCTTCTGAAACTTGCCCTGAGGTTCCGTCAGAGAACCTTCCGTCCTTAGGGCAATGGTTCTGTTTGGTCAGTCATTGCACATAGCGTTGACTCATTTCATGTCGCGTAACAAGTCTTTCGAGTCTATATATGGTTTACTTTTAGTGCTCTAAAACATTTTGATGTTGTAAAATGTATGTATTTTTTTCATGAGATGTGGAGAAAAGGGACATGTATTACATTTTTCTATACATAAACTGTCTTGTCTATCTATGGATTGGTATGAGTAATAAGACTGTTACAGTGCAGTTATATAGTAGTTTATCTATACATGATCAGGTCTCATTATCCAGCCCGTGCGGTTTACGTCTGGCCCCCCCATCCCCTCTGTGCGGTTTACGTCTGGCCCCCCACCCCCTCTGTGCGGTTTACGTCTGGCCCCCCTGTGCGGTTTACCCCCCACCCCCTGTGCGGTTTACGTCTGTGTCCCCCTGTGCGTGTCACGTCTGTGTCCCCCCCCCTGTGCGTGTCACGTCTGTGTCCCCCTGTGCGTGTCTGTCTCCTGTCCCACCACCATTTGTTGCCTTACTTTAATCAGGCCCAGAAGAAAGCCGTTGTATTTTGGCCCGTCTGTCATCGGAGGCCGTCCCTGATAACGCTATAACCAACGTTTCCTCCACTCGGATGCCACCGCCAGATAAACCCCCCAAAAAAGGCCAAATCAAGAGGAGAGGCGACGCTCTCGCTTTCTCTCTCACCTCCACCCACTCCCCCTTTCTTCCATCTGTTTTCCTGGCATATTATTCATTTCCTCTTTTGGAGGCAGAAAAAGAATCTGATTCATTACTCCTTGATTTTTGTTTGCATTTCTTTTTCTTGTTTTCTTTTGTTTGATGTTTTTTAAATGAGCTGTCTTTTTGTTTTTGTGTTGCCTTTTCCTCCGCTAAAAGGGAGTTTAAGTCTAAATGTTCCCGTAATGCTACTTACTGTACATATCAGAGGCTTGGTGTGCCCTGTGGGTTGTAAGCACACACACGCCACCGAGACATGTCAGTTAATGAATACAGGATTGATATTAATTAGGTTTGTTCTGGGTGTTTCTGTGTGGGAGTCTGTCTCTGCATCCACTTCTTCTGTTCACATTTCATTGACCCCTTCTCCCCCCCACACTTAACCTAATTAATTTAGTGAATGTGCAACCTAGACTAGTGAAATTGTTGCAAAGCCACAAGTAATGGCAACTCTTGTTCGTCACAATAAGGCGTTTTGAGTTGCTGCGTTAAGATTCTTAATTCTAGGAAATTGAGAGGATTTGATAGTTGGGATTTTGTATTACAATGTCATAACTTGGAACAACTGGCAGAGAAGGAAAGCAACCAGATCAATGCTCTAAGTGTTTCTGCAAAGAACCTATCACATGTTAACATCTTTCAATTTAGCCATGAAAATGCTGGACAATTTGGTACTATTATAGTCTAGATTAAACATTCTGATAATTGCTAGTCTAGAAATGGAAACAAACTATTCTCTACCCTGGAATTTAGAGAACCATTTTCTCTCCATATGGTTGCGATACATGTACAAAACATTTTAAGAATACCTTCCTGATATTGGAATCCACATGGTGTAGAAAGCGTTCCACAGGGATGCTGGCCCATGTTGACGCCAATGCTTCCCACAGTTGTGTCAAATTGGCTGGATGTCCTGTTGGGTGGTGGACCGTTCTTGATACACACGGGAAACCTGAGAGTGGAAAAACCAAGCAGCGTTGCGGTTTTGGACAAACTGGTGAGCCTGGCACCTACTACCATACCTCGTTCAAAGGCACTTCCATTTTGTCATGCCCAGTCACCCTCTGGATGAACAATCCATGTCTCGATTGTGTCGAAGCTTAAAAATGTAACATCTCTCCCCTTCATCAACACTGAATTTGAAGTGTATTTAACAAGTGACATCAACAAGGGATCATAGCTTTCACCTGGTCAGTCTGTCACAGAAAGAACAGGTGTTATTTTGTTCAGTGTACAGTCAGTCCATAATTATTGGCACCCTTGATTAAAAATGAGCAAATAAGACTGTATACAATAATGAACTACATTGCTCTGTATTTGTTGTTTTGGCTGATCTTTATCAAGGGTGCCAATAATTGTGCACCTGACATGCATATAGCCTTTGTGTTTGTAATGCACTGAACTATGCGCTCCACTGAACATGTTGCCATTGACCCTGAACTTAAACCTCACCTTTATGTGTAAACAAACACAGCAAGAACTATGCCATGAGGTCTAGGTCTGGACTCACCAAATTATTTGTTGAAAGACTAGTTTGTGTTTACTGAAACACTGAGGAAGTTTGATATTGTAGTACTGTCTGTATGTTTTAGTGTTTTTCACTAGTTTAAATACCTGGCAGTTGGTTTTAGTTGTAATGAAGGTTCATGGGTCAGAGGTTGGTGGCTGCAACGCTGGTCCTAAAAATTCACTGGAGAGAAGAGTGTGCGGATTTCACTTTTATTCTCTTATTTGTGGCGCCACCCACCCAGAGCTTACTTTTAAAAATTTTTACTTTGAGGTAAGTTGACTGTCTCAACCTTGATTCCACTGAAACGTGTGACGTTAGAATAGCACCTCCCAACAGGAAAATAAAGAGCCTTGATACCGTAGTGCAGGGGCTGCCCAGTTGGTCTCAACTTACTGTTGCAAGTTAGAATGGTAGAATACAAAAGGTGCAATTTTGAAATGTGGTTGTGCGTCATCAGTTTCTCTTATGTCAGTCACTGATACACACTTAGCCCATGTCAGCTCGCATAGTTTAGTGGCCAGCTTTCTAAACAAATGTAGTAATCTAAAATGTTTTATTGAATTACCAGCCGTGGGGCCCCCCCATTTAGTTTTGTCAGCTATGTGGGGTGGGAGGGGTTGATGTTGGTACGCAGACCCGTGAGCAACTGCACCCCTTCATGAGTTTTTGTTTTTTTGTGGCCCCCACTCCCATCAAAGTTGCCCATCCCTGTTGCAGTGGCTCTGCAATCAAAGAAGTGTCACGTTCAGTAATGTAACTAAATACACAGCATTTGACTGCTAGTTCAGCATCCATAGGACCATATCGGAGACAAAACAGGAGTGGGGAGACGGGCAGCGTGTATAACGGGATAAGATAGGCTATCTTTATTGTCAAAACACAAGAATGAAGGGGGGGACACAGATTAGCTTTCCTGACAGCCGGCCGTTTGATGTGCGTGCCAAAGTGCATTAGGGTTCTATTCTTCCCGCTGTTAGCTGACTGGCGACACACAGAGCTGCTCACAGGAAAAGGCGAGACTTTCGTGCTAATCAACTGATAATGGCGGTCACACTGTCAGTTTGCCACGGCTGGACTGGCGGCAGGCGGACCCTCACCCTGCGAGCACACTCGCGGCACACTTCCTTCACACACTGGACTGGCGGGCTGGCAGGCCTCTGATCCATATATACGTCCATAAACCATCAGTAAAACACATGAGCATCTAGTAGAAGTGGACTGACGTTACACACAGTAAATACTCAGGACCCTGATTCAGCCTAGTCTTGGACTACGAAGTTAAAGATTCACCATTGAGTATGTTTTTTTTTAAATATATTTTTTCAGTCCAGAACTAGGCTTAAATCTCTGCCTGGGTAAACCAGCCTTTAGAATGACAACCCTTGAGGTGGGTAGCAACCAACTCATTCAAGGGGACACGTTGCTTGATTTCAGCGATCTAAACGATGAAGCTGTGTAGTGTGGTCATACATAGGCCTACTGTATGGTGTGGAGGACAGCTGCAACTGGTATAGTATCAGGTATAGATAGAGCTCTATATGACTGATTGTTATAGAAGTATGCATGATCTCCGACCTGTTTGTTTGGGCCAGGAAGTTCCACCCTGGCCCGCTATTGTCCAGTCTGCTGTAGCATCAAGTCCCAACAAAGTATGTAACTATAGTGTATGTGTTTGTGTGCTTGCGTACACCTGTGTGTGTGTGTGTGTGTGTGTATAGTGCATTTGTAAAGTATTCAGACCCCTTGACATTGTCCACATTTTACATGAGCCTTTTTCTAAAATTGATTAAATTGTTTTTTTTTTTACATCAATTTACACCCCATAATGACAAAGAAACACATTTTAAAGACAAACTTTTTTTTATATATATTTGCTATCACATTTACATAAGTATTAAGACTCTTTACTCAGTACTTTGTTGAAGCACCTTTTGGCAGCAATTACAGCCTCAAGTTTTCTTAGGTATAATGCTACAGGCTTGGCACACCTGTATTTGGGGAATTTCTCCCATTTTTATTTCTGAAGATCCAGTCAAGCTCGGTCAGGTTGGATGGGGAGCGTTGCTGCACAGCTATTTTCAAGTCTCTCCAGAGATGTCCAATCAGGTTCAAGTCCGGGATCTGGCTGGGCCACTGAAGGACATTTAGAGACTTGTCCCGAAGCCACTCCTGCATTGTCTTGACTGTGTGCTTAGGGTCGTTGTCCTGTTGGAAAGTGAACCTTTGCCCCAGTCTTGAAGTCCTGAGTGCTCTCGAGACGGTTTTCATCAAAGATCTCTGTACTTTGCTCCGTTCATCTTCCCTCGATCCTCACTAGTCTTCCAGTCCCTGCCGCTGAAAAACATCCCCAAAGCATGATGCTGTCACCACCATGCTTCCCCGTAGGTATGGTGCCAGGTTTCCTCTAGACGTGACGCTTGGTATACAGGCTAAAGAGTTCAATGTTGGTTTCATCAGACCAGATAATCTTGTTTATCATGGTCAGAGTCCTTTAGGTTCCTTTTGGCAAACTCCAAGCGGGCTGTCATGTGCCTTACTGAAGAGTGGCTTTTGTCTGGCCACTCTACCATAAAGGCCTTATTTGTGAAGTGCTGCAGAGATGGTTGTCCTTCTGGAAGGTTGTCCCATCTACACAGAGGAACTCTGGAGCTCTGTCAGTGACCTTTGGGTTCTTGGTCAACTCCCTGACCAAGGCCCTTCTCTCCCGATTGCTCAGCTTGGCCAGGCGGCCAGCTCTAGAAAGTGTCTCGGTAGTTCCAAACTTCTTCGTTTAAAAATGGAGGCCACTGTTCTTGGAGCTTCAATGCTGCAAACATTTTTGGGGACCCTTTCCCAGATCTGTGCCTCGACACAATCCTGTCTCGGAGCTCTACATACAATTCCTTCGACCTCATGGCTTGATTTTGCTCTGACATGCACTGTCAACTGTGGGACCTTTCCAAATCATGTCAATCAATTGAGTTTACCACAGGTAGACTCAAATCAAGTTGTAGCAACATTTCAAGAATGATCAATGGAAGCAAGATGCAACTGACCTCTAAATTGAGTCTCATAGCAAAGAGTCTGAATACTTATTTCCATAAGGTATCCGTTTTTATTTTTAAATGTGAAAAGATTATAACCTGTTTTCGCTTTGTCGTTTATGGGGTATTGTGTGTAGATTGAGGAAAATATTTTATTTAATCAATTTTAGAATAAGGCTGTAACGTAACAAAATGTGGAAAACATCAAGAGGTCTGAACTTTCCGAATGCACTGTATCTACGGTGAGTGGAGGAACTGTGCTGAAACCTGGACTCAAACAAGAGATTCACATAGCACATTGGGGGCAATGAAACAATGGAAGCCCATTCATTTTCAATGAAGAAAGCGAAGTGGGCGGGGAACCCTGGGGAGATGCGAGGGATGTGAACCGGGGGGGACCAAAGTTGGAATAAGCTGAACTTTTATTCAAATACTCTGGTCAATCGCAACATGTCAATCGACGCTCACTATAGTTTCCAGACCCTACTGGATTGGCTGGATTAGCACTACCTAGCATGCTTGCTAGCACCAACATGAGGGGAAAAGCAAGCGTGGCTATCCAAATTTACTCGTTAAAAAGAATCTCGGCTTGAAGGGATAGATCAGTTCTGCCTTAACCAACAACTGCATAGCAGATTCATTGCCTAAGTAAAAACAACTAAAACAGCTTTGGAGCTGAGAAATCAGCAAACGGCTTCCAGTGTTATACCTATTGTGGACATGTCCATTGGCTGCCCTGAATGGCATTAGTAATAACCTCATGCATCCTTGTTACAATTCAAACAATGGAATGTCGGCCAATAAAATAAGGATTTATGATTTTCAATTTGAAGTGTCATTTTCCATATAGCCTACACTTTCTCGTTCTGAACTTCGGGTGAGGCTGCGTGACAATGGACACACCATCAGCTGCTCTGCCCAAAACACCAGCTACCCGGTGAATACTTGATCATTTTTGAATCGGGGCCTTAAACATGTTTATGTACACATGACACCTGACCACGTGTTGCTTGACATATACACTGTGATTAGTGGGTTCTTTAAGGTGAAGGGCATCCAGTTTACACACAGAAATCCAGCTTCACTGTAGCAGCCCTTTCTTTCTTGCTCTCCTACACACACACACACACACACCACCCTACCTCTTCCTGCACTGATAACAGACAGGGGTGAGAGACAGTATGACGGGGTGGTGATTCAGTTTTAACGAGGGGGCCAGGGAGTACAGTGTCAGCTCCTTGACTCCCCCCAAACGCTGGCTGACACACACACAAGTACACACCCCTCCCAACGGCCTCTGTCTGAGGAAGTGGATCCTGCAGTGTCTGTTCAGCTCAAGAGACAAGACCAACACTTCTTTAAGATGTCAAAGCCAGCATTGTTCAGACAACACAACTGCTGCTGCTTTACAGTAACTAGACGACATCACAAACAAAGTTATGTTTGAGGAAGTATTTTCCTGAATTACTAATAGCTTCACGCAAACCAGAAAAACGTGACAATGTGACATGATTGTTTTTGACCGTGAGCCCCATGTGCAACACACCCATTGGAGATTAAAATAAAGATGTAGTCTGTCCCTAACCCAGGTTGAATCCCAAATCAAATGTTATTTGTCACATGCTCCGAACACAACAGGTACCTTACCGTGAAATGCTTATTTACCAGCTCTTAACCAACAATGCAGTTAAGAAGATAGAGAGTAAAAATATATACCAAATAACAATAATGAGGCTATATACAGGGGGTACCGATACTGAGTCAGTGTTCGGGGGTACAGGTTAGTTGAGGTAATTTGTACATAAAGGGTCTATGCATAGATAAACAGTGAGTAGCGGGGGGGTCAATGACAATAGTCCAGGTTCCCTAAATAATGCACTACTTTTGTACAAAGGTAGTGCACTACATCGGGAATAAGGTGCCATTTGGGACACGCTCCCTGTCCTCCCGGCAGGAAAGATCTCGTTTTCTGTGCTGTGGCTGTGCAGGAAACTCAGCCATTCACCCAGCCATATACTCCCATCCTGAACTGGGCTGGGGGAGTGATCGAGCCTGTTAAGAGCCAGGAGGAGGGAGGGCATAGAGAGAGGGAGGGGCACCACCACAACCCCCAAAATAAAAACGAATAATAATTACTTTATTTCCATCTCAAAACACACAGATGTTTGCTTCCTTCCTCTTCCTTTTAATGTCTGATGAGATGAAGTCACTTTTCTTTTTGCCAACCACGCCCCCCAAAAAAAAAAACAATATCAATATCGCTGATTTGTTTTGGTTCATATGAAAGGAGTTTCTTCTTTTGATTGAGCCGGACTGTGGCATTCCCTACACTTGTCACTGTGTACTGTGATATCTCTCATAGGCGCGTCTCGGCCCAGACGGTCCAGCCCTGGACTTTCCTCCATGTTGATCATAAGGACAGGAAGATGGAGTTGGCAATCCCCTGACTTCCATTCCTTCAACATCTTCTCCAACCAACGTCCCTTGCGTTCCCTCTTTGGCCCGTAGCTCCATCTCAGTTTGTCTATCATATCCATTTGACAATTCAGAGAAATCACAACTGTACTATATTCACTATTATCCTGTGACTGTTTGTGTGATTGATACCTATTACATAAAATGTCTCTGTATCTGGTTGAAATAACCTTTTGCATGCCGGAAAAGAATGAGAGGCACATGAAAGTGATGTATCAATATCTATGGGGGTCATACACAATGTGCTGAAAGACTAAATTGTTGTTAGAGGCAGCACAGGGCATTATAGTACAGCAGTATTGTACAGCCAGTATAATGTATCCACTGGCAAACAGTGTTCAGGAAATTTTCCAGGAAGCTGGAAGGATCTGGTAATGACACACTATGGCCTCTGACCTCTAACCTGTTCATTTAATATTCTATAAATAATAAGAGGTATGAGACCCGTGGAGATACTGACATTTAGCATTTCTTAATCACCCCTTTTCATTGTGACAGTATCTTTCCCCTTTTTATGACTCCCAGCTATTGTTCGGCGATGGATAAAAATAATATGCTGGTATAGCTAGCAGTGGCTGGGGCCGGTGTCTTGGGTGAGCTGGGTTCAGGGTCTGAGGAGGGCTGGGGGGGCCACAGTGTCAACCTGGGTCTCAGAAAACAAAGGAAGGCAACTCTGGAAGTCTGAGAGAGACAGTTGTGTGTGTGTGTGTGTGGCAGATATAGGACTGGAGTGACTTTCTCCTGCTCTTACTCAGCCTTTCTGTAATGGACACGCTTAACCTTCCATCTAGGCTTTAATAAACCAATAAGAGAGTGATAACAGTGGTGGGGAATCCCTCCAATGATGATCTGTGGACAAAAAGCATATCAAGTTTATAGGGATATCAGGATGCTTATTGATGTCGGAAAGTTAGACATATCAGAGTTTTACTTCAAATCTAAAACTGGAACAAGTAGGCTAGTAGTCCCACTGGTTCACCTCTACAAATGTACATAATAAGTTACCAACATCACCATAATGCGTAGGCCTATACGAGGTTATCTTAATCTCTGCCTCTAGAGGGGAAAATCCCGGACACCTACTGTATAACAACGAAGTCCGGCAATAACGTAAGTGGGCTAATCATGTATCGCTTGTAAACTTGAATTGGAGGCGTGTGCTTTCGAAGTGGGAGAGCGCATAGGAAGGGAGGGCAAACTGGTCCACACACTAATAAGAACCCAATGGCTGGGGCACCGCGGACAGGAGCGCTTCAACGAGACACGAGAGACAAGTAGACGGACAAAACCTCTCGAGGTGCATTGCTGAAGGCAGACATGGGATGAGGTTCATAGAACGCCACTGAGAATTCGCAGGGCAGATATTTCACAGACAAGCAGAAGTGAGGTGCGAGTCAGGTTTGCGCATCGCTACTGAAGTGCCCGGGGACTGGAGAGAGAGGCAGTAGGTAGGGTGACTGGACGCAAGAAACACCTGCTTGGTAACAGGTAGCCTACCTCCAACAACGGATAAGGATGAGATCTATTTCTTTTTCATGAATTGTGAACAGAATAAAAGGATGAACATTCTGGAAAGGAAAATAGTTTAAATGTCAAATTATTAAGGAGAAACAATTAACAAAACAAACTACATTAGAAAGATAATTTTAAAAAAATACAGTAGTGAGTAGAGAATGTATTAACTATGAAGTTAATTTAAAGGATCAACATGGGTTTTACAGAAGAAATTAGTTTATATACTTTCGGTGTGGATTCTGATCCATAATGGCCAAACTTTCTCTATAGAAACATTATAACTCCATTACATCCCATGATCTAGAATGGACCACCACCAAGATTTGACCACCATCATTCAAATGCTATCAGGTGCCTGAAGCGGGGCTTGCTCAGCGGGCACGGTAGGTCAGTCATACTAGGGACCCAGACCCAGAACTCTCCCCAATGAAGGTGTCCTCCTGGTGGGTAAGCCTGGCATGGCTTGGCCTGCTCACCATCTTCACATGGAGCTCCATGGTCCAGGGGTGCGGGCCAGGCCCTGGGTACGGCTTCCGCCATAGGTCCAGGAAACTCACCCCCATGCCTTACAAGACCTACTTCCCCAAACTTTCTGAGAACAACCTGGGTGCCAGTGGGAGGTCAGAGGGCAAGATCACACGCAACTCAGAACGCTTTAATGAACTGGTGTGTAACTACAACCCTGATATCATCTTCAAAGATGAGGAGAAAACCCTTGCTGACCGCTTCATGACCAAGGTAAGACTGGTTATTCAGAGACTGGCTCAGACAGTGTGTGTGTGTGTGTGTGTAATGGTTAGCCAAGTTCAATTATCTGATTGTACACAAACTGTAACTGCTTCTGTGCCCCATGGGACCCACTTGGTGCCGTTTCACTTCATCCATGTTGAAGACTGTGTGTACAGTAAGTGTGGTCAGTATAAGGTACAACTGGTTCAGACAGTGTGTAATGGTTAATCTAGTTCAATTATCTCCAGGTTTAAGTTTGATTTTATATTACATTTACTGTGGGATCACTTCCAAGGTGACAGACCCACTTGGTGCACTTTCCATTGACCCTTGTAACTCACTGGTCACTCGTGACTGTGCGGCCCTGGTAAAGTAATGTAGTTAGTATTAGACAGGCCAGTAGGTCCCTATCATAATATCATAGATGGAGGATATTCCTTCAGTGCAGTGAAGCTGGTTCCTTGTGGCAGCTCATAGGGGAAATCCCCCTACTGGATGATTGATTAACTACAGCAGGTGGTGGTATACACCGATGTACGTGTTGCTCTCTTCTCTAGTCATCTGATAAACTGGTTATTAAATGAACATCAGTTTATCTGTGTGTCATCCCTACATTTACAATTTTAATTACCTCATGAAAAGTTGATCCAATAGTGGATTCACTGTCAAGGCCTCTGTATTAGACAAGTTACTCACAGTATTCTGATGTGAATTTTTAAAAATGGACGCCCGGAACTGGATCTATTTGATGAAAAAGAAGTTCACACTTCCCCTCTATCTTAATAAGATGGGGGGGGGGGATCAGGATGTAATTTAATATGACTCTCTGGAGAATGCGCTCCAACCCGTGATCATTTCCCCTTAATCTTTAACCAAAGTCTTTGTTGCTTGGTAATAAAACGATTCCTCTGGTTCCACTTGCCTGCTCCGTGTGTGCTTACCAGGAGGGATTCATAGGTGAGGCCAGCCAGGTAACCTTGCATAGTGTACATTAGCGTCAGGTATGCAGTATGAACATTTCAAATATTATCAGGACTGGCGAACAGGAGTTGAGAGACAGTCACAGGAACACAGACCTCTCTCATATCTTGTAGCTGACCTCTTTAGAATATCAAGGAAGCCACAGTGTGATGTTGGCATTTTGAGTTGAGGAACAATAGACATATTGTTATTGCTCTCAAATGGCTGGAAGACTCTCCGGACAAAAAGGATGCCAAAGAGGTTCTGCAGCTGTCCCCATAGAAGAACCCATTTTGGTTCCAAGTAGAATTTTACCTGGAACCAAAAGGGTTCTACCTGGAACCAAAAGGTGTTCTTCAAAGGGTTCTCCTATGGGGACATCCGAAGAACCCCGTTTGGTTGTATTCTCAACTTCTGATGTCAAGTGAGAATCGATGAATAATAGGCTACAAGAGGTCGTGGGATACTTCAAGCGTACAATAGGTCTGCTGTAATCTTCAAACTAGTTGTCAGATTTCTTAAAATGCACCGTCATTAGGAACATCAATACCATCCTTCACAATTGAGCATAACAACGTTTCTTATCAAAGTAGGCTACTCTACACTGGTGTGGTGATGCTTGGAGTCCTTTGTTGGCTCCTGACTGGTTGTGTATGATGTGAATCTATGTTCCTTCCTTTTTTTTGAATGATTGTACAGTATTTGTGAAGGAAATCTGTGGTCCAGTGTGTGCATACCCTTCTGATGCCCAGTCTGAGGACCAGCGTGTGTGTGCATGTGTGTGTACAGTATGTGTGCATGTGCCCCTCTCTCTGACCAGATGTGAAAGACGTTCTTTGTGTAGGGTTTTGACACTCAGAGGGGTCGCCTATACAAAATTCTCGCCTGCTGAAGTAATGGCACCGTCGGAAAAGCCCACTATTGTAGTTCAATAACAATGAATCGCCTCTCTTCAATGGCATGGCGAGAAAAATGGAGCCAGTTTGTTTTTTGTCCCTCGTTATTTTCTCACTCGGGCTGTCACACTCTCAAGTGCATGCCCCATACATTCCTCCCCTCTCTCTCTCTCTCTCTGCCCTCTCACTTAGTCTGAACCTGGCCTCCTCGCTGTTCAGCATCTCTCTTGCTATCTGACTCTCTCGCTCTGAAATATGGTTAAAAAAAACCCCTCTCTGTTCCAACTCGCTGGTAATTGGAACTTTCAGGAGCCGATGCGTAAAAGCCTAGATGTAGCCTCTGACGTGACATCTCGCAAACTGCTATTGTGTGACATTCAAACATAATACCGTATGCATCACTGAGGGTAAGAGTCATGATGTTCACATTTCTGATCAAAATGTCTCCAAGGTGACACAAAAGACACCATGACTAAAACCTTCTGAACTAGAGAACGGCCTTGATTATTCCCTCACCCTGCAGAAAAAGGCCAAGGAATGTTCTAGAATGGCTACAGTAGCTTTGTGTTCTTATGCTGATTGTTTGAGAAAGGTTGGAGAAGGGCGGCAATGGCCTTTACAACCACTGAACACAGGAGGGGAAATTCTGATGATGTCAACGGAGACAAACGTTACCAAAGTTATTCTATAATCTAGGCAGAGGTGATAGGAATTACAGTCAGTTACTGAGGTGTTGTTTTATTCGGTATTGCTTTTACAAGGGGTTGAATGTGACTGAGTGAACAATCACAGTGGGTGAGGTAGACAGAGGGCTCACAGCCACGTTCGGTCTCAAGCAGTGCCATTTCTCCCGTTAATGAATGATTCAACCCGTCTCTGTTGCCTCAGCTCGAAGGGGTTTCGTACATGTCGATAGTCCTAGAGTCGCTATCTACATTACGCTGAAACTACTTGTCAACAGCCTCGTAATTCTCATGAGAATATGAGGGCTAATTGAATTGAAAGCAATCATGTTGAAAATGAATGACTATTGACATACAGTATATATACACTGTAGTTATTGTGAGGGCATATTCTCTACTCTGTCTGTGTTTATTTTCCAAACTCATACAGTATATATACACTGTAGTTATTGTGAGGGCATATTCTCTACTCTGTCTGTGTTTATTTTCCAAACTCATACAGTATATATACACTGTAGTTATTGTGAGGGCATATTCTCTACTCTGTCTGTGTTTATTTTCCAAACTCATACAGTATATATACACTGTAGTTATTGTGAGGGCATATTCTCTACTCTGTCTGTGTTTATTTTCCAAACTCATACAGTATATATACACTGTAGTTATTGTGAGGGCATATTCTCTACTCTGTCGGTGTTTATTTTCCAAACTCATACAGTATATATACACTGTAGTTATTGTGATATTCTCTACTCTGTCGGTGTTTATTTTTCAAACTCATACAGTATATATACACTGTAGTTATTGTGAGGGCATATTCTCTACTCTGTCTGTGTTTATTTTCCAAACTCATACAGTATATATACACTGTAGTTATTGTGAGGGCATATTCTCTACTCTGTCGGTGTTTATTTTTCAAACTCATACAGTATATATACACTGTAGTTATTGTGAGGGCATATTCTCTACTCTGTCGGTGTTTATTTTTCAAACTCATACAGTATATATAAGTGTTGCTCCAAATAAACCCTTACTCTTATCAGTAGCATTGTATTGAATAGTATCATATTTGATTCCTTCAATGCCTCTCCATCCCTCTCTCCCTGTCCCTCAGCGCTGTAAGGACTGCCTCAACAAGCTGGCCATAGCGGTGATGAACCACTGGCCTGGGACAAAGCTGAGGGTGACAGAGGCCTGGGATGAGGATGGCCATCACCCCCCTGACTCTCTTCACTATGAGGGGAGGGCCGTGGACATCACAACGTCGGACCGCGTCCTAGACAAGTACGGCATGCTAGCCCAGCTGGCTGTGGAGGCTGGCTTCGACTTTGTGTACTATGAGTCCAAGCACCATGTGCACTGCTCTGTCAAAGCTGGTAAGTCAAGTAGGGCTAATAATCGGCATATTTAACACGACAGACATCACCACCCACACACACAATCATATATTATAGATTAAGATTAATATAATAACATTATTCATCTGAATCTTATTATATCACATCAAGGAAATAGAGCGTTTCAGTCATCTGAAGCCTTTCTCCATTGACTTGGATTCCTCTCTTCAGATCACTCCGTGGCAGTGGAGAAAGGGGGCTGTTTCCCCGCCTGGGCCCGGGTGAGTGTAGCCGGAGGCGGACAGAAGACCCTGGCGTCCCTGGAGCCTGGAGACAGAGTGTTGGCCCTGTCTGAGTCAGGACACGTCGTCCTCAGCCGTGTCCTTCTATTGCTACACCAGGACCATGAGAGCAGGTCCACTTTCCTCGTCCTGGCCACACAAGATGGCCACCGCCTTGCCCTCACTCCCCACCACCTGCTCTTCCTGGCCCCCCATTACAAACTCCACCACAGTGAGTACCAGGCTCGGTTCGCCAGTAGAGCCAAACGGGGAGACTATGTACTCGTCCATGGAGCAGACGGTCGACTACAACCATCTCGGGTCGTTTCGGTATCACAGGAGGAAGGGGTGGGAGTTTACGCACCCCTGACTGAACACGGCACTCTGTTTGTGGATGGGGTGCTGGCATCCAGCTATGCACTTCTAGAGGACCATAGACTGGCACACTGGGCGTTTGGGCCTCTGAGACTGCTGCTCTCGGTCATCCAGCTAGTTCGGGGGGAGGGCACACAGGGGGCGCGGGTCACAGAAGCAGAGAGAGGGCACACGGAGACGCCGCCCAGTCCCTGCAACACTCACCAGAAGAGCCTGAGAGTTTGGGGGAATCAGAACCTCAGCAGCCCAGGCGTGTATGTGAATACAAACACTTCCGACAGACAGAGTCATTGGACCTCTGTACCCAGAAACAGAGACATTGAGGGAGGGAACTGTGACTCCGTGCCAGATAAAGTTCTGAGTGTGCACTGGTATGCTAGGCTGCTACACCGGCTTGGACAGATCTGTCTAGACCCGGAGACATTTCATCCCTAATATAAAAACACACTGTAGTTACATTTACACCGTGTCCTACCGAGATACATTTCCACTATAACGCTCATATTCTTTTGCCCCATCTCTTACTGCTGCAACCTCATTTTAAACCTTATGCACTGAAAGGGCGTATTTGCATCTTACTCACCGGTATTTGCATCGTAATGTATTTATATATTCACATTGTACCTCCTCTTTTACATTCATTAAATGTGTTAACGGTTGTCTGGTTATGGTGAATGAAGAATCGTCTCGTCTTCAAAAGGTAATGCTTAAAATGTGTCATAAAATGCTTCTACACAAGTTAATTCCTGAGAGAAATGAACTCGCCATAATAACTACTGCATCAGCATAAAACGTCTGTGTGTTGTCAAGAACCCATTGCTTATGTATCTAATTGAGATAACATCTATAAGTCAACAGACAATGTGGTTTTCCTATATACTTTATTATTCTAAAACAATGAGGAAATATGAGTATGTACCAGAAACAATAAAATATTTATTTTTTGTACTTTCTGAATCATAATATATAAATGTAGCAATTTATAAAACGCAACATGTAAATGTGTTGGTCCCATGTTTCATGAGCTGAAATAAAAGATCCAAGAAATGTCTCTCAAATTTCGTGCACAAACTTGTTTAGATCTCTGTTAAGTGAGTATTTCTCCTTTGCCAAGATAATCCATCCACCTGACTGCAGTAGCATATCAAGAAGCTGATTAAACAGCATGGTCATTAGACAGGTGCACCTTGTGCTGGGGGACAATAAAAGGCCACTCTAAAAAGTGCAGTTTTGTCACACAACAATGCCACAGATGTCTCATGTTTTGAGGAAGTGTGCAATTTGCATGCTGACTCCAGGAATGGTGTTAACGTTTTGAACAGAGTGCCCCATGGTGGCGGTGGGGTTATGGTATGGGCAGGGATAAGCTACAGACAACGAATACAATTGCATTTTATCGATGGCAATTTGAATGCACATCGATACTGTGACGAGATCCTGAGGACCATTGTCGTGTCATTCCTCCCCCGCCATCACCCCATGTTTCAGAATGATAATGCACGGCCCCTTGTCGCGAGGATCTGGACACAATTCCTGAAAGCTGAAAATATCCCAGTTCTTCCATGGCCTGCATACTCACCAGACATGCCACCCATTGAGCAAGTTAGGGATGCTCTGGATCGACGGGTACAACAGCGTGTTCCAATTCCTGCAACTTTGCACATCTGAAGAGGAGTGGGACAAAATTCCACAGGCCACAATCAACAGCCTGATAAACTCAATGCGAAGGGGATATGTCCTGCTACATCAGGCAAATGGTGGTCAAACCAGATACTTACTAGTTCTGATCCACGTCCCTTTAAAAAAAAAAAAGGTATCTGTGACCAACAGTATTCCTAGTTATGTGAAATCCATAGATTAGGTCCTAATCGACCCCGCCCTGTGCAACTGGGTACTGGACTTCCTGACGGGCCGCCCCCAGGTGGTGAGGGTAGGCAACAACATCTCCTCCCCGCTGATCCTCAACACGGGGGCCCCACAAGGGTGCGTTCTGAGCCCTCTCCTGTACTCCCTGTTCACCCACGACTGCGTGGCCACGCACACCTCCAACTCAATCATCAAGTTTGCGGACGACACAACAGTGGTAGGCTTGATTACCAACAACGACGAGACGGCCTACAGGGAGGAGATGAGGGCCCTCGGAGTGTGGTGTCAGGAAAATAACCTCACACTCAACGTCAACAAAACTAAGGAGATGATTGTGGACTTCAGGAAACAGCAGAGGGAACACCCCCCTATCCACATCGATGGAACAGTAGTGGAGAGGGTAGCAAGTTTTAAGTTCCTCGGCATACACATCACAGACAAACTGAATTGGTCCACTCACACTGACAGCGTCGTGAAGAAGGCGCAGCAGCGCCTCTTCAACCTCAGGAGGCTGAAGAAATTCGGCTTGTCACCAAAAGCACTCACAAACTTCTACAGATGCACAATCGAGAGCATCCTGGCGGGCTGTATCACCGCCTGGTACGGCAACTGCTCCGCCCTCAACCGTAAGGCTCTCCAGAGGGTAGTGAGGTCTGCACAACGCATCACCGGGGCAAACTACCTGCCCTCCAGGACACTTACACCACCCGATGTTACAGGAAGGCCATAAAGATCATCAAGGACATCAACCACCCGAACCACTGCCTGTTCACCCCGCTATCATCCAGAAGGCGAGGTCAGTACAGGTGCATCAAAGCTGGGACCGAGAGACTGAAAAACAGCTTCTATCTCAAGGCCATCAGACTGTTAAACAGCCACCACTAACATTGAGTGGCTGTTGCCAACACACTGTCATTGACACTGACCCAACTCCAGCCACTTAATAATGGGAATTGATGGGAAATGATGTAAATATATCACTAGCCACTTTAAACAATGCTACCTTATATAATGTTACTTACCCTACATTATTCTTCTCATATGCATACGTATATACTGTACTCTACATCATCGACTGCATCCTTATGTAATACATGTATCACTAGCCACTTTAACTATGCCACTTTGTTTACTTTGTCTACATACTCATCTCATATGTATATACTGTACTCGATACCATCTACTGTATGCTGCTCTGTACCATCACTCATTCATATATCCTTATGTACATATTCTTTATCCCCTTACACTGTGTATAAGAGAGTAGTTTTGGAATTGTTAGTTAGATTACTTGTTGGTTATCACTGCATTGTCGGAACTAGAAGCACAAGCATTTCGCTACACTCGCATTAACATCTGCTAACCATGTGTATGTGACAAATAAAATTTGATTTGATTTAATTAATTAATTCAATTGAATGTCTTCCTTATATGAACTCTGTAAAATCTTTGAAAATTGCTGCATTTATATTTTTGTTCATTGTATTTGAATTATTATAACTATAGCCTCACTTGTTATTTGTTATAGTGCCTTTGATTTAACAAAACAATCATTGTATTATTTTGTAATGTAAACCCTGCAAAACAATAATCCTGCTTGTGAATATAGATTCTCTGTTAAATCTTTCCGCCTCTGCTAGGATTTGGGTTACAAATTGCATGTACAGGAGAAATCTGACCAAGACCTATAGTCATTTTTGGAGATTCCGGTCGACAGTGGGAACTATGTCTTGGTGCCTGTGTAATTTAGCAGAGCGGGTTAAACCTCAGATATCCAGCAGGACTGTTGGCGTAGTCGACAGTAGTTAATAAGAAACCCAGACAGACTTAATATTCTCCCATGCTGACCTCTCTCTCTCTCTCTGTTTATCTTAATCATATTCTCCATCCTGGCTCCTGGGAAATGGAATCTCTATGTTCCAATTCTCCAAATATTTTACAAGTGTATGTGCAGCTTGTTAATAGCGCATGTAGTACCGGTAAATTGAGGGTTAATTATTAAGTCCACGTTTTTATTCTCCTTTGTACCATGAACAAACCAGTCCCTTGTCTTATTTGTCTCATTTATTTATCTTGAAATGTTCTCTTCTCAGCTCCTTTATCAGCACACACACACACACACACACACACACACACACACACACACACACACACACACACACACAGTGTTTATCCCAAGACAAATAATTCAAAGGTTATACACCCCCTTGTGGAGAACCTGAAATCATGCTTGTGGATTATATGTACTTCACAGTCTTTTTTAGCTATTGCTCTTATACCTGTGTAATAATGCCATAATTACACTAGTAATTTGTTATTAATAAAACAGGAATGTAAATAAAATGCACTAATTTAATTGCATAGCAATGAGTTATCCAGTCCAGGTAAGGGCTCCATCCTCATTTAGCCTCATTCTGTATACTCAATAAATGCACTTTAATTAAGATGGACTAGAAGAAGGGATAGCCTAATTGTTGAGAGCGGTGTTTGTTTTGGAAATCATAGAGAGAGAGAGGGGAATAGAGTAATAGGGTTGGGGAGGTAAAAGGTGTTCGAAACTAAATAAAAAGGAACAAGCTGAATGTCATTGTTCTGGTTAGCGTTGGGTAGTAGACAGCTGTGGAGGTATTCTATCCAGGGGATTATCCTTGCAGAGATAGAAGGGGCAGATGGGATGCACAGACAGATCAAATCAGACCAATGGGAGAAGCCCAATAATATAATACCACCCACCTTTTACCATTGTTGACCAATCACAGCACAGTGTCACAGATTATCACAGAATCCCAACCAGTCCTGGCCTTCCAAAATCCAATCCAATCCTGCTAAAGCCAAATAGGAGTTTGGTAATCCAGTCAGGGCCACCAGCCTATTTTAAAACAGCTTTTTAGTTATGAAAACCAAACCAGCACAACCAACTAACCATACATGGTTAGTTAGTTCACAGGCAAACTGTTAGTCTGATCTGAGAGAATAGCAGGTCTTTCAATAGAACGTTGGACAGCCTGCAGTGCAGTGATTTAGGCATATTCATTAACAAAACGAACAGACATTTTCAATAACGAATGATCAGGGTAAAATTCAGTATGGTGAACAGCTGTGGGACATGAACACGTTCCCGTGCCCTGTATCAGGACTCAGGAGTGAATGTTGAGATGTGTTTGTTTGCATTCAGTGTATGTGTGATTGTGAGGACCAAGATATAGAATCAGGGCCTTGAATTTGATGCACACATTCAGAAAAGATGAATCAGTGATGCCTATCTACCTAGAACTCAGTAGGGGAAGGACCAAATGGCCAGAATAAGCATTCTGTACGGGCTGAAGACACTTATTGGTCCAAGCAAGTAAATTATAGCCAAGAGGGAGTTGCAATGGTGTAGACCAGTGAGAGAGCACTTGATCATTCATACTTGGAACTAAGTGAATGGGGCAGAATTAGGTTGATTGATTCCTCTGAATAACATGCTAGATCTGCAGAACATTGTTGCCATGTTCATGGACAATGGCATGGTAGTGCATGGCCAGGGTACAGGAATCACCATGGAGATGCAGACCGTTATAGGCCAATGCTATCAGGACAGTAGCATACTGGGACTCTGGGAGGAGTGAAGGGGTCATTCAAGGCAAGAAGCCTACCTGGAGAAGTAGGACTTAATCTGAGTATCAGTGAGAGAAAGAGGCAATTATACCATGTGTGGAATACAATAACCTTTCAGACAATGAGCTATCTTCCTCAACTCTTCAACATATCCAAAGCAATCAAATTCCATTATTGATTTCACAGTTTTGCTTCGTGTGTAGTAATTGACATTGGTCTCAGTCAGATGATCTGACATTATGGTGTAAAAATAATGGCTTCCAAAATTTCCATCCCTTTAAACACATTACTAATCTGCCACACACCGACTTCTTTTGTAAAATTAGGATAAACTATCCACTAAAATATTATATTTCTGAAAAAGTTAGATACATTGTTGGCTTTGAGCTAACCTAGCTAGCTATACAGCCAGCAATTTGGAGTTGCGCATGCAAATGTCCTCCCTTCCAGACTTGAGATGTTTGACGTTGTTGTTATTAGCTTGCTAGCTGCTAATTTAGCTAGCCACTTGACGGAGCACACTCGTGTGGATTTGTTCAATGAAGTCTAAGTGAAAGTGATCCGGACAAGAGTAGCTAGCTAGCTAACGTTCAAGGCGTCAAGTGTCTTAAACATTGTTTCAAATATTGCCTGAAAGTTTAGCAAGCTAATAAATCGAGATATTGCCTAATTTTGGATCGAATATCGGATGCAAATGTACTGTAATCTCCGGACCAGCACAAGCTGCTGAGAAGCTAGTGTCGTTAGCCAGTTACCTAATTTAGTTAGCATCAACTACTGAACATTCTCCACCTATGTTTCGGAACATCGATATTCATTGTGCATTTTCCCGGAGGATTACAATTGCAGAATTTTCGACCGTTGCTTTTATTTGAATTATTTTCATAGCGTTTTAGCAACTGTATCAACTCTGCCTCTCCAGCTCCGACCGTGGCTGGCTGGCTAGCTAAGCTAGTTATCCAGCCTGCCGTGCCAACCGCTGTGCACTTCCCCCACTCACCTCCTTCTCCAGCCGGGTAGCTTTAGCTAACCCGCTAAGTAAAATGAGACCAGCATCAACTATTTAACTGTGTAGCCTGCTGCAAAATGGATTGTAATATGATGTATGAAGACACAACCATCACATTGTAAGGTGAGTTGTTTGGTTGAGTAACATAACAGCTATTTGACGAATCAATTTCCCTGACCTTTAATGCTAACATGAGCTAACTAGTTGATTAAGGATGGCCAATCGCTAACGCGTTAGCTACACTGACTAAATTAGCTAACTATAACTACCGCTACATCGACTAGTTAGCAAACGACTTGAATGTACTCTCTGCTAGCGTAAGTTAGCTAACGTTACATGCTTAGCAAGATAACTAAACATAGCTAGCTATGTTTAGTTAACTGTTGGCCACCCTTATTATTTCAACTGCGTAGCTAGTCAACTCGTAACGTTAGAAATCTTGTTTCCTAGTTAGCAGCTATGTTCATCAATCATGTAGCTTAGCTAGTTGACCCAACGGTTAATTCAAACAACCGTTGGGGTTGCTGTTTTGGACATATGCATTGTTGATTTTAGCTTGTAGTTGCCTATCAAGTGGACTCAAGTGTGTTATTCTTGGTTAACTAACGTTAGGCAGGGTCATTGTTTGGCAATAGCTAACTAGGTCATAAATCAGGGTCCATTCAGACAAGCTAAGGTTAGCTGGTTAACTTGCTACTAGTAACGTTAGTTAGCTCGGTGTGCTACACGAGTTTCGTTCTAAACGTTAATAAGTGACTGAAATACGCTGTAAACGGAATAGGTAATCAACTAATTTAGCTGTGTGGTTGTCTGTGGATTTCAGTTCTGTCTGTGTTTACAGTAATCATAGTGATCACTCATAGATTCTAGCTAGTTATTGGCTTGGTTACAAAATGGCTAACTAGTTACATGGCCACCCTTTACAAAAGTCACAATACAATATACGTCTTCTTGTAGCCTATACTGTATAGTAGGTAGCAGTAGACCACTAACAGTCGCTTAGGGAAATGGACCAGTCCCCCAAACACATTCTGCGTTACTCCAATTATACAGTTTGAGATACTGGCTATGTGCTTGCCAAGTAATTCGTTACCTCAACTACACGATGATTTCATCCGCGGAGTTGCCCCCAGACTAGGTTTTGAAATGAACCTCTGACTCCTTCGATTTGCTTTGTAGTCGATACTTAAATGTACATTGTTAAACCTTTACCTCTGTTGCGTGGCTTTCTTTGTTAGCTGAAATCCATACTTTTTAATAAAACCTTGATCAAATACAACCACCGACATTTTCCTCATTGCTGTTGCTCTAAGATGACAACTCAACGTGAATGTGCGTGTGCATGCCAATTGAATCTCAACAAGGACACAGCCAGTAGTTGTATTTGATTGTTTTATTACAATGTATGGATTTCTGCTAACAATGGCGTGCAACAGAGGACATAGGTACACAGTAAGGGTTTAAGATGTACGTTTTGAAGTATCACCTGCATAGCGCACGCTCAACTAACTCCGTGGATGAAATCATCATGGAGTTGAGATACTTGGCAAGTTATGTGCCTACTTCATGTTGATGTGCAAATTGTAGCCATCTTGCTAATTTTCATGGCAAGAAGATGTGCAAATTGTGATCTGATTCTGAACACAACCAGCTGCACTGGAATGAGCAATACTGTGGCTTGCTGTAATAAACACAGCCCTAACATGGGGATTTGTGAGTTTTTCTTACAGTAGACCCAATTTAGTAAAACAAATTGATGAATGGGATACGCCAAACACAGGAGGCTGCTGAAGAGAGGACGGCTCATAATAATATCTGGAAACCATCAGTTTGAGTTCTATACTATTCCAGCCATTACTATGAGCCCGTCCTCCCCAATTAGGGTGCCACCAACCTCCTATGACTCAAAAGCCACACATCACTGCATACAATTAATTGTACATTACATAAATTATGTGGAGGCGAGGTACATTTGATTAGTTGTTCATGTTTCACAGTAGTAAAGGTTAGGACATGGATCTCATTTATTTAACTAGGCAGGTCGGTTAAGCACAAATTCTTATTTACAATGACAGCCTAGGAACAGTGGGACAGATTTTTACCTTGTCAGCTCGGGGATTCGATCTTGCAACCTTTCGGTTACTAGTCCAACGCTCTAACCACAAGTCTAACTCTTGTCCAATTAGCTGATTAAACTCCAATGTTGAAGGAAGTTTCTGATAAACTCCACCAAAGGAGTGGAGCAGGGACCAGGCTTTGTGAAATTCAGCTCTGACTACATTGATTCGCCCAAGATCAATAAATGTACATTGTAAAAACACTAACCATGTACCTATGTTTGTCCTCTGTTGTTGCTTGCCTTTTAATAAAAAAAAAATCCATACTTTTTATATAAAATACAATCACTGACTGTTTCCTTGCTGAGATTCAATTGGCACATGCTCATTTGCCCTGAGCGTTATGTGATTGTTTGATATCTTTTCTTTTTCAATAAACAAAGGCACAACTACAGAAGACAAACTAACTGTTGTTGGGTTAATTTGGGCTGCAGCCATTACTGCAGGTGGCATAGTTGTGTGGCTTCAACCTTCACTAAATATGTCATAATGCTACATCTTGGAAAATGTAGTCTACACGGTTAACAAATCGATTACTCAACAATGTCATATATTTTCACTGTACCTTTAGTCCGTATAATTTTAGCGGAACACTGCTGCACAGTGGTATGGCTTCAGCACGAAATTGACACTGTTGCAACAGGAAGTCATGTACACGGAAGTTGTATTTTCTTTGTGTATCTCGGTTTAGGGTTGTTTTATTTAAAGAAAACAACATTTAAGTTCCTATATTTTGTTCTTTTTCATACATGACTTGTGCGGGTTTGGATTATGTATTGCTGGCAAAACAAAGATTGAAATGTCTTCAAACATTTCTAATATATTTAGCTAGTCGCCGACACGCTATTTTCACGCAAATAGTTTGCGAATCCCGGGTAGCCAGCAAGCTACTTGGTTAGCAAGAAGGCTATCAGTTAACGACGTAGCTGGCGGTTTCAACTACCTTTGAGCACACAAACAGCCATATTCATTCCGATAGATTGGATCGCGGTCAATCGATGACGTGTATCAAAATGATGCATTTAGTATCCCAATGCAAATAACTAAAGGTTTGTATTGAATTAGTCATCTTCCTACGAACGTTAACTAGTTATATTTAGACGTCTCTCTTGTCAGTCGTCTGAGGTTATGAGATAGCCAAAACAGCTAGCTGACGTCGGCTGTCTATTTAATAGTCTAGCTAGTATAGCTACTGCAACAATGTGAAATATCGGGCTTCTGCCCTGCACAAAAGGGAATTGAGCCTCGCATGATTTTGCGATTGGAAGTCCGATAACATAACTGTGACAACCGGTAGTTGTTGGTTTGTCCCGCGTACGCATATGTAGTAAATCATGTACATATGTAATGTTATTGTTTATTTTGGTATATGATAACGTGGCTTGGCTCTAATATAATTCGGTGACTTTATTGTTTGTTTATGTTTCAGGTCTCTGTCAAGGAGATCAGCAGAGGGGATGGACAAGCCGAAATCAAACTGCGAAGAAAATGTCTCTGAACCGACAGGTACAATGATATACGTGCTGTGGTCAGAAAACAGTAGTTGTTGATAATTTGAATCATTTTCAACTACACACATTTGTTTTATTTCAAGGACTCACAAATGTATAATGTCAGTTTCATTACTTCCTCTGCAACTATTCTCCAAGAAATGCTCATCTAGGTTCTACAATGTAGGTGTTATTGAGCAGATTTGATTTTATTAGAACATTAATCAATAGATATATCAGAATTAAATTGTCGTTGCACATTTTTTTGGAATGGATTTCCATACAGTAGCCTGTATAGGAATCTTCTTTAGCAAAGGTTATCAGAATGCCACTTACTTTAAAAAGCAATATCCATTGATTTAAAAAAAAACATGTGGACTAATGTTATGTTGATTCCTCAACCAGCTGATGAAAGCGCCCCTGCAGAGCAACCAGTCCCCTCAGAGGGGGAGTCAGAGGCCCCTTCTGCTGCAGAGGACACGTCGGACACGGCTGCCGCCACTTCCAACACACATGTGTAAGTCCATTTTTAGATGTTTTGGCCATTTTCTTTTTCTTTGACGTTTCAAATGACATTTATTGGCACATTCCAATACCAGTCACACACCCAGATGACATTCTCTACAAAGATTTTTAGAGCAGACTCCCATTGGTCTGCTAAGAGTTGATGAAAATTGTCAGATCATGAGGGCCGTAGTGCACTGCCCAGCATTACATGGGAGATGTGAAATCAGAGGTTTACTCCCAAATAAGCTTTGCGGGATTTAAATTGTTAATGTTGAAGTATAATATGGAATGTAATAGTATTGATGTTTGAAGTGAGTGCTATAGTAATTTTGCTTCTTGTTGACCTGCACATTATTCCTTTTTTGGATCCCTTTACCTGCATGTTATCTGTCTGACACTGTCTGTCTGCACAGGGAGAGCAGCGTGAGGGCCTGTGCTCTCTGTAACTGCGTGGAGCGCAGCTTGCACGGACAACGGGAACTCCGACATTTTGGGCCATCTTCCTCCCGGCCGTCCCTAGAGCCCGCAGCTTCATCACTGCCAGGGCCTGGGAGCGATGACCTGTCTTCCATCGGATTCTCCAACTCTGACGCATCCTGTCTGGCAGCACAGTTGGAGGACACAGGTGGGACTCCACACTCATCACATCACATTTTTATTTTGTTTTACGGAAACTGTTTTCTTGGTCAGGGGTGTATTAATAATATGTTACCCACTGGGGAGCTTGTACACACAGTGCAGTTTAAATAGTAAGTCTATCCCCAAACCCATATTATAAAGCATTTGACAGAAATTCAAATGATTGATCAGAACAGAAGCCAGAGACCATACAGGTGTAGTATCTGATTCTTTAATGTGTTGAGCAGAGGGTTGCTGGGTGCATCACTGGTGTGCGCTGTGGTCAGATGGAGTGAAGCAGGCGGAGGAGGAGCTGGAGAATGTGGACAAGGCCGTCATCTCAGGGACACAGCGGGTAAGTTGACCACTCGTAGATTACACAAATGACAAATGCTTTTATAGATTCCAGGACTCTATATAACGTTTTATATATATATATATAGTTAACAATTGTTGCTGACCAGGAGTATTAAAGAAGAACTCAACTGAACACTGATGCAAAGCTGTGCATGGTTCTGGGCTGTTCTGGGTTCAGCTTAGTGAATGTAAGATAGAATGTACCTTCCATTAAACCTGCAGGCACATTCAGTAATGGTTTTCAGAAATTCTTAGGAAAGGAAAACCTGTACTCTCTCAATAGTATTATGAAGTACAATTCATTTGAATGCCGTGGTTCTATATTCTCTCCTCTAACATTTCTTTGTTGTAGCTCAAATTCTTCCCTCTAGTGTCTCGCCCATAACCTTGTCTATGAACCTTCTGTTTAGCTGTGTGAATATTGCAAGCGTCTGGGTGCTACCATCCGCTGCCATGCTGAGGGCTGCTCACGGTTCTACCACTTCCCCTGCTCTGCTGCCAGCGGCTCCTTTCAGTCCATGAAGCTCCTGGCTCTCCTCTGTCCAGAGCACATAGACAAGGCTGAGGAGATGGGTAAGGACACCTCCCAATGTTGAGGTCCAAAGCCCCAACTCGATCATTAGGTTATGCTCTGTAACTGTGAGGTACAGTATATATATGTGTGTGAGAGAGAGAGAGTGATTGGGTCACTCAATCGTTTGGTTGGTGTATGTATGTGTGGTCACTCGATCGTTTGGTTGGCTAACTATGGTTTGTTTGTCTGCCCTCCAGCGGGTGAGGAGGCACGCTGCGCCGTCTGTGACTCTGCCGGGGAGCTGCTGGACCTACTGTTCTGTACGGGCTGTGGACAGCACTACCACGCCGCCTGTCTGGAGATCAGCGCCACACCCATACAGAGATCAGGGTGGCAGTGCCCAGAGTGTAAAGTGTGCCAGACATGCAGGTGAGTGTCTCCTTGCTGCCCAATGGGTCATCCATTTTTTAAATGGAAAAATCGCTCTTTTTACATATAAACTTACTTTTTTTGTTTTTGTTCAATGGATTGATGTGGAAACTGTGAAACCATCTACCCACATGCTCCCAATTAGTAGGGGCAGGGGTTTCCCTGATCATGGGACTTTTTCAGGAAAACACTCTGGGCTGATGCATACAGCTGTTTACTGAATCAAATCAAGTTCTCTCTCTTTTTCCAGGCAACCAGGGGAAGACTCCGTGATGTTAGTATGTGATGCCTGCGATAAGGGCTACCACACCTTCTGTCTCCAGCCAGCCATGGTCTCTCTTCCCTCCGACACATGGAAGTGCAGAGTAAGAATGTGCTGAACCGGAGCTGATATTGCTACTCCTGCCGTAGTCTCCTCTGTTAGGAAAGGAGGATCCTGCTGCCCTATAATTGAAATCCTAACCAATGTGTTGTCAATAAACACATATTACTGTAAATGGTTAAAGTTATTCAACTGTTTATTTGGAGGCTTTTTAATGACAATTCTGTCAATTAAAGTATGAATATGCGAGAATATAACCTTTTCTAGGTGAACGTATCAGAAAATAATCACTGTGTGTTTCCTGTGTGAATAACCTCTGTACTTTCCCGTTGTGTATCCCCCATCTCAGAGGTGTCGGGTGTGTACGGACTGTGGTGCTAATGGTCTGACGCAGCCCGGCTCGGCCCAGTGGTTTGACAACTATGCCGTGTGTGAGGGCTGCCAACGTACCCGCAGTTCTACGTGTGGCGTCTGCGGCAAAGCCTCGGAACCACCCGTCACGCTGCCGCGTTGTATCACCTGCAACAGGTATGTCTACCGCCTCAGAAGGAATCAATAAGTCAATTAATCAATCGAAACGATTTAGAACGCCTTCCTCATCGAGTTGTTAACAAAGTATTTTACAGTTACCCGGCCTAGACCCTCAGCCTAAAGAACAATCGCAGTCATTTGCTAACTTTTTATGTAGAATTTGTCCCACCTTTGTTCCTTCATTCTTGAGCATTCCTCTGTCATCGACCTAGGTGGGTGCACAGTGAGTGCTCCTCTACGTCGGAGCCACCTGAGGAAAAGTGCATCTGTTCGCTCTGCCGAGACCGAGAGCCTGCGCCAGCCCCTGTCACACAGACTGACGGACAGACGGACACAATGGAGATGCAGCCCACAGAGACGGGGTCAGAGGTGACGATAGAAGGACGGACGGACACAGTTGCCGAGATGACGATCCAGACGGACGCAGCAGCTGAAGTTCCGGTGGAAAGGCAGACGGACGTGTCTGAGGAGGTGACGATAGAACAGGCGGAGACCAAGACGGACGAGGAGGTGCCCATGGAGCTGGGTAGGTTGACTTGCCTGTTTTTTGTTGTCGTTATACTTGATAAAAAGGGAAGAGTTAACAGTTGGCGCCGTCTCTGAAAGAGCAGCATGACAAACTCTACCCGCGTTCTTACCTAAGCCATCCAATTGTTTTGTGACGCGCGATAAATGGTAGTACACAGAGTGCATGATGGGAGTGGTGAAGCTGACTTTCTTTTCAACAGAGACGGAGGCTAAAGTGGTAGAAACGAATGAGAGCACCATGGAGGCGGGGCCTCAGCTGGAAACGGAGGAAGTCCCTGCAGAACAGCCCATGGTCCAGGCTGAGGTTATAGAAGAATGTCAAACAACCGAACAACAGGAGGCTCCTAGTTTACCTGTGGCTGTTGCGGAAGAGAGAACAGAGGATGCTTCCAACCAGATGCCACATCCCCAGGTCAGCTATGTCCCTATCCTTGAGTCTCCGGAGTCACCAGAACAGCAACCGCCACAGTCACCAGAACCAGCACCAGTAGTGCAGGTCGGCCCTGATCACAGAAAGGAGAAGGAGAGGAAGGAGGTCAAGCCCTCAACAGCGCAGCAGGCCACACAGGAGGAGAAGATAAGGGGTGAGGGCATGTCTACCACCAAGCCATCCATTCGGGACTCGCCAGAGTCACCGACCCCTCCCATTTCCATGCAAGAGGCGGAGCATGTTTCCATGGACACAGATGAGGCCGGGCTAAAGGAGGAACGCTCAGGGTCTCCCATTCCTCCTGCTCCACAGGCCGACACACAGGAGGCTGCTCCTTCTACTGTGGACATGGAGGACAGGGGGACTCACTCTGAGGAGGAGGAGGAGTTTGTAGAAGAAGAGGAGGAGCAGCAGGGGAAGGAGGCAGACGGAGAGGGTCATCATAGTCATCACAGAAGGGTCAAGATCAAGCAGGAGCCCCAGGACCCCACGGAGGAGCAGGAGGAGACGAAGCCTGATCAACTCCTCCTAGATGAGATGTCCAACCAGAGCCACCAGAGTCCCGGGGACGAGAGCAGCTCTGGCTTCCTTGGCTCCCCGGCCGAGAACGAGGCTGAGGCGGAGCCTGACGCACAGGTAATGGGGGCAGACACAGTGACGTTTAGAAATCACATTTAAAGCCTCACCTTTTTAGCTTGGCCTTTTAAAAAGGGAAATCTGCAGGTGAAACAATAACAAAGTGTCACCCTGCTACTGTTTCGGTAAAAAGCTGAGGGGTTGGAGAAATGTAACCTCTCAAATTCATGGACAGGGCTATGGATACAAGGACTGACCTTCCAGTCAAAAAATTGATGTAGCAACTGCAGAGTGCCCTTTAAATCAGTAATTTTCTTGTTTTAGACATTCATGGAGTTTTATGTTTCTATTTTCATCCCCTTTACTGCTTCTCGTTTGCTTTTACTTTCATTTGATTGTTTTACTGTTTAGAGTGTTGCGATTTTAAATGCGCTTTGAATAAAGCTCTATTTTGATTTGACAGCTGTCCATGGAGCTTAGCCTGATGCCCACCGGCCGCTCGCGTTCCGACTCCCTGCTCACTGAGACGGACGACTCGCTGCCCTTTGACCCCCTCAAACCAGACGGGGAGAAGAAGAGGAGAGGCTCTCCGGGGCGCTCCCGGGTCAAACAGGTGCGGTCCAGTAACAAGTTGGTGTCCATAGACAATCAACACTCATTCAAAAGTCTAACTCTGTCATAGGGCTTTTGTTGTTGCGATAGGCCCATTTCACAATGACGTTGAGGTTACAAAACTGTCAAATGTTCTGTGTTATATGTTGGCCAGTATGCAGTGGTCTTATTCATCAGTTGATGAGGTACTGACACGGTTGGTGTTGGTCTTTTCAGGGGCGGGGCAGCAGCAGTTTCCCGGGGAAGCGGCGCCCTCGCGGTGGTGGCGGTGGCAGGGGCCGTGGCGGAAGGAACCGCCTCAAAGCCATGGCCTCCTGCATCGACGCCTTCCTGGTGAGTAAAACCGATCGACGACACCTAAACATTCATATGTCATTTATTCACTAGCTCACTCACTTCGTTATGTCATCAAATGTCGACATTGAACCTTACCATAGACACAAACCACAGTGGCAGTTTGTCACGGAACTCTAGAATGTTTGGAACTTGATCTCTTGTCTAAAGTTCATTCGATACAGATCACTTGATTGTAACTTGATATCAGAATGTGATTGGCTCTATGTGTTATTGCTGATCCTAGCTGAGCATGACAGCAGCAGACACTGGACTGAGTAAGGAGGAGGAGGAGGGGGAGGAAGATGAGGCTATGCAGAACACGGTGGTGCTCTTCTCCAACACCGATAAATTTGTCCTGCTTCAGGTAATTCTGGTCTTATGCTTTTCATTTTGATATTTTTCCAGTTCCCCTTTGGCATGTACCATGTCAGACAATCTTAGACATTTTTAAGCATCTTCACTGTAACCCAAGCTGCCTGTGTTTTTCCCTTCTCTCTGTCACCACCCCTCCCTCCCTCTTTCTCTCTCTATCAGGACATGTGTGTGGTGTGTGGCAGTTTTGGGAAGGGTGTGGAGGGGCAGCTGCTGGCATGTGCTCAGTGTGCACAGTGTTACCATCCGTACTGTGTGAACAGCAAAGTAAGCAGCAACTTCTTCATTCTTTATAACATCTTCATACAGCTAGTCTTCCTAATAATATTACGTAGCGAGCCTTTCGCAGATGCTTTGCAATAGGCCACTGTAAAGAAATAAAACAAAGGTTCAAGAGTTACAACACACAAGCCTCTGGCTTCATCTTGATGCCATTTTCAGAAATCAAACGTTAACTGTTTATTTGTATTTAAAAAAAATATTTTTACACTGTATCCCCCCTTCTCCTTCCTCCTGCAGATGACTAAGATGATGCTGCGTAAGGGCTGGCGTTGTCTGGAATGTATCGTGTGTGAGGTGTGCGGCAAGGCCTCGGACCCGGCCCGCCTGCTGCTGTGTGACGACTGTGACGTCAGCTACCACACCTACTGCCTGGACCCGCCCCTACACACTGTACCCAAGGGGGGATGGAAATGCAAATGGTAAACATCAATCCCAGCTCTTTCTCTCTCGTCAAATATACCCATAAAGAAGCAACGACAGCAACTCTTTCACCGGGATAGCCTGTTCAGTCATGCTTTTGGGTCTTTCACGTGTACCAGAATCTGCATAGTATGCACACGACAACAAAAAAGTCCCGAAGCCTAACTTTAAAAGCTCAGATGTCTGTCTTTTTACTTTCTGTTTCTCGGTTACATCTGAACTTATACATTTTCACGAACAGTACCAGCAACAAGAAATACACCACCATTTTGAACATTCACCTGTCAGATACTGTACTTGAACCTGATTGCTCATTGTCCCTGTTGTCTGTTCCTTGTGTAGGTGTGTGAGCTGTATGCAGTGTGGTGCCAGCAGCCCGGGGTTCCACTGTGAGTGGCAGAACAACTACACCCACTGTGGCCCCTGTGCCAGCCTGGTCACCTGCCCTGTCTGCAGGGAGAACTTCATGGAGGAGGAGCTGCTGCTGCAGTGCCAACACTGTGACAGGTGGGTACCACTCATTACAACTACACAAACATACATAGAGATATCTGGAAGGTTGTTGAGATAAAGACCAGTCAGAAGTTTGGGCACCTACTCACTCCAGGGTTTTTCTTTATTTTTACTATTTTCTACATTGTGGAATAATAGTGAGGACATCAAAACTATGAAATAACACATGGAATCATTTAGTAACCATAAAATTGTTAAACAAATCAAAATATTTTTATTTATTTGAGATTCTTCAAAGTAGCCACCCCTTTGCCTTGATAACAGCTTTGCACACTCTTGGCATTCTCTCAACCAGCTTCACCTGGAATGCTTTTCCAACAGTCTTGAAGGAGTTCCCACATGCTGAGCACTTGTTGGCTGCTTTTGCTTCACTCTACGGTCCAACTTATTCCAAACCATCTCAATTGGGTTGAGGTCGGGTGATCTGATGCAGCAGTCCATCACTCTCCTTCTTGGTCAAATAGCCCTTACACAGCCTGTAGGTGTGTTGGATCATTATCCTGTTGAAAAACAAATGATAGTCCCTCTAAGCGCAAACCAGATGGGATGACATATCGCTGCAGAATGCTGTGGTAGCCATGCTGGTTAAGGTTGCCTTGAATTCTAATTAAATCATCCTCCATGCTTCACTGTTCCAACCGCCCCACAAAGACAATGCTTGTTTTTCTTGGCCCAAGGAAGTCTCTTCTTATTATTGGTGTCCTTTAGTATTGGTTTCTTTGCAGCAATTTGACCATGAAGGCCTGATTCACGCAGTCTCCTCAGAACAGTTGATATTGAGATGTGTCTGTTACTTGAACTCTGAAACATTTATTTGGGGTGCAATTTCTGAGGCTGGTAACTCTAATGAACTTATCCTCTGCAGCAGAGGTAACTATTGGTCTTCCTTTCCTGTGGCGGTCCTCATGAGATCTAGTTTCATCATTAGTGTTTGATGGCTTTTTTCAAGAAAGTTCTTGACATTTTCCCGATTGATTGACCTTCATGTCTTAAAGTGATGATGGACTGGCGATTTTCTTTTGTTTATTTGAGCTGTTCTTGCTATACTATTGACCTGGTCTTTTACCAAATAGGGCCATCTTCTGTATACCACCCCTACCTTGTCACAACACAATTGGTTTGCTGAAACGCATGAAGAAGGAAAGAAATTCCACAAATGAACTTTTAACAAGGCACACCTGTTAATTGAAATGCATTCCAGGTGACTACTTCATGAAGCTGGTTGAGAGAATGCCAAGAGAGTGCAAAGCTGTCATCAAGGCGAAAGGTGGCTACTTTGAAGAATCTCAAATAAATTTGTTTGACACTTTTTTTTGGTTACTACATGAGTCCATGTGTGTTATTTCATAGTTTTGATGTGTTCACCATTATTCTACAATGTAGAAAATAGCTCAAATAAAAACCCTTGAATTAGTCTTTTGACTGATACTGCGTGTATGTACAGTTGAAGTCGGAAGTTTACATGCACTTAGGTAGGAGTCATTAAAACTAGTTTTTCAACCACTCCACAAATTTCTTGTTAACAAACTATAGTTTTGGCAAGTCTGTTGTGTCATGCACAAAGTATATGTCCTAAGTAATTTTTTCAACAATTGTTTAGACAGATTATTTCACTTATAAGGTGTATGTACACCTTCAATTGTATGTATGTATGTATGTACAATTGAAGTCGGAAGTTTACATACACCTTAGCCAAATACATTTAAACTCAGTTTTTCACAATTCCTGACATTTAATCCTAGTGAAAATTCCCTGTCTTAGGTCAGTTAGGTTCACCACTTTATTTTGAGAATGTGAAATGTCAGAATAATAGTAGAGAGAATAATAGATTTATTTCAGCTTGTATTTCTTTCATCACATTCCCAGTGGGTCAGAAGTTTACATACACTCAATTAGTATTTGGAAGCATTGCCTTTAAATTGTTTAATTTGGGTTAAACATTTCGGGTGGCCTTCCAAACGCTTCCCACAATAAGCTGGGTGAATTTTGGCCCATTCCGCCAGACAAAGCTGTTGTAACTGAGTCAGGTTTGTAGGCCTCCTTGCTCGCACACACTTTTTCAGTTCTGCCCACAAATTTTCTATGGGATGAGGTCAGAGCTTTGTGATGGCCACTCCAATACCGTGAATTTGTTGTCCTTAAGCCATTTTGCCACAACTTTGGAAGCATGCTTGGGGTCATTGTCCATTTGGAAGACCCATTTGCGACCAAGCTTTAACTTCCTGACTGATGTCTTGAGATGTTGCTTCAATATATCCACATAATTTCCCCCCCTCATGATGCCATCTATTTTGTGACGTGCTCCAGTCCCTCCCACATCATGATGCTGCCACCCCCGTGCTTCACGGTTGGGATGGTGTTCTTCGGCTTGCAAGCTTCCCCCTTCTTCCTCCAAATATAACGATGGTCATTATGGCCAAACAGTTCTATATTTGTATCATCAGACCAGAGGACAAAAAGTACGATCTTTGTCACCATGTGCAGTTGCAAACCGTAGTCTGGCTTTTTAATGGCGGTTTTGGAGCAGTGGCTTCTTCCTTGCTGAGCGGCCTTTCAGGTTATGTCTATATAGGACTCGTTTTACTGTGGATATAGATACTTTTGTACCTGTTTCCTCCAGCATCTTCACGAGGTCCTTTGCTGTTGTTCTGGGATTGATTTGCACTTTTCACACCAAAGTACGTTCATCTCTAGGAGACAGAACGCGTCTCCTTCCTGAGCGGTATGACGGCTGCATGGTCACATGGTGTTTATACTTGCGTACTATTGTTTGTACAGATGAACGTGGTACCTTCAGGCATTTGGAGATTGCTCCCAAGGATGATCCAGACTTGTGGAGGTCTACAATTTTGTTTCTGAGGTCATGGCTGATTTATTTAGATAATAATAATTTGCAAATAAATGTAATTTTCAGGATGTTTTTTCTTCTCATTTTGTCTGTCATAGTTGAAGTGTACCTATGATGAAAATTACAGGCCTCATCTTTTTAAGTGGGAGAACTTGTTTAATTGGTGGCTGACTAAATACTTTTTTGCACCCACTGTATGTATATTAGGCTAAAGAGAAGATGACCCAAGACATATCCTTTAGGGACCCCCATTCTACTGTTTTGGTTGTACCATGTTAATGCTTTGTCCAGAAAGAGCGGTATCTCTTTTATCATGTGTTTCTCTCCATGTAGGTGGGTGCACGCAGTTTGTGAGAGTCTGTACACTGAGGACGAGGTGGAGCAAGCTTCTGATGAGGGCTTTGCCTGCACCTCCTGCACTCCCTACGTCCCCAAACCCATAGGTAAGCCTATCAACTTCAAACCAGTGCATTTGATTAGAAGAAAGTGAAAACGGTGACGACATGAAATGTGTTCTGTAATTCTCACACTTCCCCCTCGGATTGTCTGCAGTAACAGTGGATACGACCTACATGTCAGCCATGAAGATAAAAGAACCAGGTTGGTTTTTTTCTCTTTTGAACTGTTTATATGTGAGGACACATGACGTTTTTTTTCACCTCCCAAGGTGCCTTACACCGACCTCTTGTAGTTTTAACAATCGGCACATGTTTTATTTGTATGTATCCAAGTAATTGTTGTTTGTTTAGTAGAAATAGCCCTCACTCGTCAAATGTTTGTGTAGTTTTATCAGTCATCAACCCTCGCTCCTCCCTGTCCCACCCAGAGCGTCAGTTCTACCGGTTGGAGGGAGTGTGGCTGACCGAGACGGGCATGTCCCTGCTGCGTAGCATTTCTATGTCTCCCCTACACAAGAGACGTCAGCGGCGTTCCCGCCTGGATATGCTGTGTGGCGATGGAGGGCACGACGGCATTGAGCTACGAGACGGCGAAGGAGACGGGGACGAGGGAAAAGGTGGGTGGACTTTCTGCTGTTCTGTTTCTTTAAGTGACCGGGGTTTCTATAGGAGGAGGATGAAATTGCTCCGTGCCTTGACACTGATCGAAGGTCAGATTTGCCTTTATCCCCTAATGGGATTCAGGTTCAGATTTGGGGTTGCAAACTGATCCTAGATGTGTGTTTTAAACACCTACCAAAAGTTTTAAATGTATTTAAAAAAGAAATGTTTTAATTTTTGATATACTTTGAAAGGTTATCTTGGACCTTCTTGATTAATTGATTTGACATGTATTGTTCTTCAAGAGGTGATTCCTTACGTCATGCATGTATTTGTGCACCCACTTTGGTCTGTCACTTCCTCTGCATTGACCATGAATTTCTCGCTCTCCTTGTTGTTCCAGGCTGTGGGGAGCCCATGGAATGTGAGACCGGAGCCCCTGGTGTAAAACAGGAGCCTCCAGGGAGCCCAGACAGAGAGCTGGGAGCAGAAGGAGGTGGTGAGGGGATGGAGGAGGGCCTCCTCAAAGGAGGAGTAGAGGAGACTGACGAGGGGAAGAAGAGGAAGAGGAAACCCTACAGACCAGGTCAGAGGGCACTCTAGACATATTGGTTAAAATACTATTTGTTTATTTTGCGACGCTTTAGCCTCGCTTGCCTGGTACAATGGGACTAAAAGAATAGTCCTGAAAGTGCAGGTCTGGCACACCAGACAGTCTCAATCAAACACGGAAAGTATTTGAAAGAAAACGGATACTATTAGAACCCAGGTCGATCCAACAGACCCCTGTAGTGACATCATATCATTTGTCACCGCTCTGTGATGGTCACATTCAAATAAACATTTATATTTCCTGCAGGGATCGGTGGCTTCATGGTGCGCCAGAGGAAGTGTCACACGCGGATGAAGAAAGGTCTGTTCCCCCATCTGTCTCATCTGGCTGGAGACGGGACAATTACTACAGATGGACGGACGGGAGAGAAACTAGCCCTAGAGGAAGGCAAGTTACAAGTTACAACAGCCACCTGCCGCCATTGTACTGGTCAATCACTGAAATACTCGCATCTGTTGGAGAGAGATCAAATTCTTCGACGTTTTGTAAAAAATAAACCTTACACGACCGCTGCGGGAATAAGTTATTGTTCATGTGCTTTCATGTCTCATGTTCCGGGTTTCAAATGTACATTGTGTCGATGAATGTTTTTATTTGCAACCCAAAACAAAATGTTTTAATATAATTCTAACTCCTGCTTTCAAAATGTGGATTCTGAACATCTGAAATGACACGTGCTGTTTGTTGACAGGGCCCCACCCAGACACACCTATAGATGGCGCCCCGGAGACTAAGCCAGCTGAGGGAGAGGGGGAGCAGGCCAAGAAACGACGAGGCAGGAAGAAGAGCAAACTGGAGGACATGTTCCCAGCTTACCTGCAGGTACATTCTCTCTCACCACCTCTCACCATGGGCTATTCTAAAGACTTCAGTTGGCAACCTAGAGGAACCCGTTTCCCGGACACAAATTAAGCGCAGTGGAATACAAAGCATGCTCAATTGAGATTTTCCATTTGAAGTTACTTCTCAGTCCAAGGCTAGACTTAAATCTGTGTCTGGGGAAACTAGCCCGTAAGTCTCTAGAGACCAACTCCCTAACATCAGTTATCTATCTCTCTGTGCAGGAGGCGTTCTTTGGTAAACAACTGATGGACCTGAGTAAGAAGGCTCTCCTGGTTCCCCCAGGACCGAGGCATCATGGTGCCGTGGGTCTCCTCCGACCTCCACTGCCCCATGCACCTGGGGACAGACCCACCGCACCTGACGCAACGGAGGCCAGGGAGCGAGCGATGGGGTCTGGGATGCACCTGAAGCAGGAGGGGGGTGAAGGATCCCAGGCTCAGGGCGAGGGAGCAGGGTCGTCTTCGTCCGTTAAAGAACCGAGTTCGACGGACCCTCAAGGCTCCGACACGGAGAAGAATGAAGGTAAAGAGATCACGGTGATGCTGAAATGTTGCGGAATAATAAAAGGGATACTTGACAAGCCTAGTGTGCAGGAGCTTATTTTCTTTGGGTGAGAGATCTGTGTGTTGGAGTTGCAGGTGTTTAGTTTTGCCATATGCTACCAGTTTGGTCTTGACGGATGCTTTTCCCCACTAGTCTAACATGCCTCCCGCTCGGTCTCTCTCCCAGGTCTTCCTCAGGGCATGGAGAGTCAGGACTCTGAGCAGTTCTTCAGGAAGGTCCTGGGAACGTCAGAGGGGGCCTCTTTAGGAGGGTCGCTACAGAGCAGCATGATGCCCATCCTGGAGGGAGTCAAGGGGGAGATGAACCGCAGTGGTCTGCCACAGAGGAGCCTCCTCACTGGTACAGGCCTAGAAAGCTCACTTTTCATAGGAAGTATAAATGTGGAAATGAGTGTGACGTTGAACTTAAGACATCTCACTAAGAGAAAGGAGTAGAAAATGTGAACCGCGTGATATATGGAGCAATAGTTTGTTGTCATTAAGGAACTGTTAGGCTCATGGTAAAGCAGGACATGTCACTCATACAAGCTGATCCCTTTCAGGGTCACTGCCCTCAGCTGGTGTGATGGAGTCCTTCCCTGGACTCTCTCAGTCTCCGTTCTTCGACATGCGGGACCGGGCAGGTCTGTTCAGTCCAGACGGGGGAGAGGAGAGCCCATGGGCAACCCCCTCCACCCCTGCTACACCCTCCACTCCCCCTACCCCCGGTGAGGCAGATGGAGACGGGCTGTCCTATAACCAGCGCAGCCTCCAGCGCTGGGAGAAGGACGAGGAGTTAAGAGAGATGTCCACCATCTCCCCTGTACTCTACGCAAACACAAACTTCCCCACTCTCAGACGGGACTACCCAGGTGAGTGGATGGAGGGAGATCTTAGTTAAAATGAATAAGTGGCCTTTTCTAATTTTTAGGAGGTTTGCTCTGGATGAGATGGTGCTTCCAAAGTTCTAATGAAATCAAATAAATTATCTCTGAAAATTAACCAAATATCAAATGTTTTGACAGCAGTTTACCGGAATATACAGTACCAGTCAAAAGTTTGTACACACCTACTCATTCAACGTTTTTTCTTAATGTTTTACTATTTTCTACAGTGAAGAATAATAGTGACGACATCAAAACGATGAAAGAAGGCAGATGGAATCATGTAGTAACCAAAAAAGTGTTACAAAATCGAAATATATTTTATATTCTTCAAAGTAGCCACCCTTTGCCTTGATGACAGCTTTGCACACTCTTGGCATTCTCTCAACCAGCTTCATGAGGAATGTTTTTACAATAGTCTTGAAGGACTTCCCACATATGCTGAGCACTTGTTGGCTGCTTTTCCTTCACTCTGCGGTGCAACTCATCTCAAACCATCTCAATTGGGTTGAGGTCAGGTGATTGTGGAGGCCAGGTTATCTGATCCATCACTCTCCTTCTTGGTCAAATAGCCCTTACACAGCCTGGAGGTGTGTTGGGTCATTGTGCTGTTGAAAAACAAATAATAGTCCCACTAAGCGCAAACCAGATGGGATGGCGTATCGCTGCAGAATGCTGTGGTAGCCATGCTGGTTAAGTGTGCCTTGAATTCTAAATAAATCACAGACCGTTTCACCAGCAAAGCACCATCACACCACTTCGTCCGTGCTTCATGGTGGTAACCACACATACGGAGACCATCTGTTCACCTCTGCGTCTCATAAAGACACAGCGGTTGGAACAAAAGAAATCTCACATTTGGACATTCCACCGATCTAATGTCCATTGCTCATGTTTCTTGGCCCAAGCAAGTCTCTTCTTATTATTGGTGTCCTTTATTAGTGGTTTCTTTTCAGCAATTTGACCATAAAGGCCTGATTCACACAGTCTCCTCTGAACAGTTGCTATTGAGATGTGTCTGTTACTTGAACTCTGTGAAACATTTATTTGGCCTGCAATTTCTGAGGCTGGTAACTCTAATGAACTTATCCTCTGCAGCAGAGGTAACTCTGGGCCTTCCTTTCCCGTGCTTGATGGCTTTTGTGACTGCACTTGAAGAATGTTCTTGACATTTTCTGTATTGACTGACCTTCATGTCTTAATGGACTGTCTTTGCTTTTTTGAGCTGTTCTTGCCATAATATGGACTTGGTCTTTTAGCAAATAGGGCTATCGTCTGTATACCACCCCTACCATGTCAACACAACTGATTTGGCTCAAACGCATCAAGAAGGAAAGAAATTCCACAGATTAACTTTTAACAAGGCAGACCTGTTAATTGAAATGCATTCCAGGTGATTACCTCATGAAGCCAGTTGAGAGAATCAAATCAAATGTATTTATATAGCCCTTCGTACATCAGCTGATATCTCAAAGTGCTGTACAGAAACCCAGCCTAAAACCCCAAACAGCAAGCAATGCAGGTGTAGAAGCACGGTGGCTAGGAAAAACTCCCTAGAAAGGCCAAAACCTAGGAAGAAACCTAGAGAGGAACCAGGCTATGTGGGGTGGCCAGTCCTCTTCTGGCTGTGCCGGGTGGAGATTATAACAGAACATGGCCAAGATGTTCAAATGTTCATAAATGACCCGTATGGTCGAATAATAATAAGGCAGAACAGTTGAAACTGGAGCAGCAGCACGGCCAGGTGGACTGGGGACAGCAAGGAGTCATCATGTCAGGTAGTCCTGGGGCATGGTCCTAGGGCTCAGGTCCTCCGAGAGAGAGAAAGAAAGAGAGAAGGAGAGAATTAGAGAACGCACGATTAGATTCACACAGGACACCGAATAGGACAGGAGAAGTACTCCAGATATAACAAACTGACCCCAGCCCCCCGACACATAAACTACTGCAGCATAAATACTGGAGGCTGAGACAGGAGGGGGTCAGGAGACACTGTGGCCCCATCCGAGGACACCCCCGGACAGGGCCAAACAATGCCAGGAATGCCAAGAGTGTGCAAAGCTGTCATCAAGGCAAAGGGTGGCTACTTTGAAGAATCTCAAATAAAAAAAAATATTTGATTTGTTAAACCCTTTTGGTTACTACATGATTCCATATGTGTTATTTCATAGTTTTATTCTACAACGTAGAAAATTGTTTAAAAAAAATAAACGCCCTTGAATGAGTAGATGTGTCCAAACTTTTGATTGATACTGTATATAATGTAAATTGTGATCCTCTCTCTTCTCTCTGACAGACTGGTCCAGTCGCTGTAAACAGATCATGAAGATCTGGAGGAAGGTTTCAGCTGCAGACAAGGTTCCTTTTCTGCAAAAGGCCAAAGACAACAGAGCAGCTCAGCGGATCAACAAGGCACAGAAGGTGGGAGTTTAGGCCAGATAATTGATTCATAGGGCCTGCTTCCTTGATCCAGATCAAACCCACGCCTGAACTAAAAAAATCTGTTTGGAATTTCCAATGACAATGCTTTTAATGCACTTCAAGACTTAATCTGGGTCCAGGAAACCAGCCCAAAGCATACGTTTGTCACTGTAAGGATGTCTACATACAGTCTCCTTGCCTTTCTTAACTGTCTCTTCTCTTATACAGCAGGCAGAGAGCCAGGTGTGTCGGCCCATCAAGACAGAGGATGATGGTAGTGTTCGGGTCAAAGGGGAACGTCCAAGCCTGCACCTCCAGATCCCGCCACCCTCAGGTTCTGTCTCCAACCCCTCCCAGCCCAGCTCGGCAGAGAGCCCCTTCCCCTTCCACCCCGACTCGGGTTCCTCTTCAGTTTTCTTCCCCGACGGTCCTCTCAAGACCCCAAGCTCGGCATCGGCAGATATGAGGACAGATCCCTTTGCCAAGCAGCCTCCCCAGTCCCCTCACCCCTCTCACCACTCCCACCCCTCCACCCCATACTCCTCCCACCAGGCCGCCTCCAGCCCCATGCAGGGCCAGGCCTCTTCCTCAGGTTACCTCCATCCTGTCCCGCAGGGCCCTCTTCAGGGACGGCCGGCCAGCCTCGGCCCCTTCGACATGCACCCAGGGACCCCCCGGCGGGCCCAGCAGGTGGACCCATTTTTCAGGCCACAACAACAGATCCAGTGTCACCTGCCCCAGTCACAGCAGGGCTCTCAGGAGCACCTAGGCCCCCAGAAAGCCCTCGGTCCAGGGGTGGAGGGCCTGGGGACTCCCCTCTCTTCTCCCCGCCCCACACCACCCACTATGGAGACCCGTTTCGAGGCCAGCAGCAAGGGATGGGGCGTCCAGAATACGGTTCCTCCCCCTCCCATGTGTCCTCACCTGCCGGGATGGGACAGTACAGGGCTGATTTGAGTGGGGGACCCTCTCCCCGATCCTCCTCTACGGGACGCCAGGACCTGAGTAACACGGGCTCCCCTGCAGGGATGCTGGACTCTGGGGATGGCTTGTTCAAGGCTCCCATGACGCCTCGGATGCACCAAGGGGACAGCGGGGTGGTACTCCACCCTGGAGCCTCACCCAACCACCACTCTGAGGGCTACCGCCAGTCCCCCTCTACCCCGTTTCAGGACCCCTATGCCCAGCCTCCTCTCACCCCCAGACCCCAGTCTGGGGATAGCTGCTCCCCCCTCCCCCAGAGGCATCCCCAGGCCCAACAGGAGTCCTGCCCCAGGGTCCCCTCCAGCCCCCAGTCCCAAGGTAGCTCTCAGTCTCCCCTCACTCCTGGAGCCCTCTCCAACGATGCATTCTCTGTCCAGTCCCCGGCATCCAACTCGCGCTTCCAGTCACCTGACCCCTACTCCCAGCCGCCCTCGCGCCCCCAGTCCAGGGACCCCTTTTCTGCTTTGCACAAGCCCCCCCGGCCCACCTCTGCTGTTCCAGAGGGCACCCCAAGCTACAGAGGCTCACCTCACCCCAACCAGTCTCCTTCACTCCCCCCGTCCTCCACCCCTGTCGGGGACCCTCTCTCTGGGAAGCCCTCTGGGCCGCCTGGGTTCAGCCGGGGCCCCAACATGGCCTATCAGATGGCCCAGCAGCAACAACTCCTCCAACAGCAGCAGCAGCTTCAGCAGCAGCAGCAGCAGCAGCAGCAGCAGCAGCAGCAACAACAACAACAACAACAACAACAACAGCAGCAGCAGCAGCAGCAACAACAACAACAACAACAACAACAGCAGCTCCAGCAGCAGCAACAGCCCCAGACTCAGGTCATGGGTTCCAACTTCCACTCCAGGATGCCCCCCCAGCAGGACCCCACAGCCCCCCAACCTCCGGATGCACCTCAAACCCAGGGGACTATGTCAGGCGCCCAGGAGATGCCTGACATGTCAATGGTTCAGGATCCTTCACTACTGGACCTCAGCCCCTCTGAGCTGGAGAAGCAGAGACAGGTATATGTTCTATTTGCTTTAACTAGGATCTCATTTATTCCACTATGACTATGGGGCTAATCTTTTAAGGGTCCTTCAACATCACAAGATAAATTATTGTCCCTTATTGTCATTCTTAGGCCTGATATAACCCCTGACTGGTGTTTCTTCTTCCTCTGATAGCGACAGAAACTGAGGGAGTTGTTGATCCGACAGCAGATGCAGCGAAACTCAATCCGGCAAGAGAAAGAGGCTGCAGCAGCCAGCAGTGCTGCCCCCTGTTGGCCTGGAGGTGACATGGCAGCCTATCAGCAAGACAAAGCCCGCCGTGCTCCACCACCCTACCCACAGGTACGCTATAATATGTCGAACAACATGTCCGACATCAACTTGCATCAACTTGGGTCAGGCTCAAAATGTTTTGAATCTGAGTGGACCTGGGGAGGTACTACTTAAACCTGTACAATAAGAACACATTTTTGTTTTCCATTTCAAAAATGTTTTCTACGTTTTGCCCTACTGAATATGACCGTGGTAATGTCTCCGTTTGGCTGGTGATTCTCAGCGGTTTCTTAGTATTTTATTTGAATTGCCCTTGAGGGGATTGATAAAGTTGTAATTGATTTGAATAGTAGGCCCTTGTTGTTTGTCCCAATAGGACCGTGCTGCTGCTGGAGCCCAGGCAACATTGTCGGGGAAGATGGATGGTGGCCGCCTGCCACCCCCAGGAACCCCTGCCATGATGGACCCCAACCAGCTCAGGTATACACTCAAATCTCTCCTTTCTCTTCCGTCTGTGTTTTCTCTTTCTTAAATGCACTCACAGCTGCTGTACATTGAAATAAATGCCATCAGGAATTATTTCAGCCAAGATAACCTTTTTGTGCACATCGCTTTCTCACTAGCTTCCGGTACGTTTTGACATTTTGTCTGTATTTGCCTTTTGTAGACAACCAGGGCCCCCCAACCCCCAGGGCATGTATGGTCGCCCTCCTTTCCCTGGCCAGTGGCAGCAGAGCCCGGGTCCCCGTCGGTTCCCCCAGCCTGGCATAGAGGGTGTGGGCCCCAGGCACAACCTCAACTCCCCCCTCAACATGCAGCCTGGCATGGACCCCGGAGGACCCCCACCACAGTTCATTGAGCTGAGGCACAACTCTCAGAGGCTGCCCCTGGGGACCCAGTTTCTCCAACGTGGGCCCCAGCAACGGCCACGTCTATATATCCCCCAGCAGCAGGAAATGGCCCCCGGACAGTTTATTCATCATCCAATGCCTCAGGGTATGGACTCTCAGACAGAGGGGTTAGAGACTCACGGCTGGGGCTACAGCAGGGTGGTATGAGTCTATTACTGCCACAGCAGAGCACTGGCCCCTCACAGCAGCAACCCCATCTCCAGCCCCACACAGGCACTTCCCAGACCGCTAACGCTCCCAGTTCTCACTCTGGGCAGCAGCACCAGCCTTCCCAGGACTCCACAGAGTCCCAGGCTGGAGCTTCAGGGGACCCTAATGTTGATCTCCCCGAGCCCGACCTGGAGGATCCGTTTGCCCCCAAAAGGCTAGGGAATGCCCCCGGGGATGGAGGAATGGAAGATGAGGATGACCTGGCTCTAGATCTAGACCCTGATAAGGGTGACGACGACCTGGGTAACCTTGACAACCTGGAAACCACAGATCCGCACCTAGACGACTTACTCAACAGTGACGAGTTTGACCTGCTGGCTTATACGGACCCTGAGCTGGACCAAGGGGACCCCAAGGATGTGTTCTCGGACCAGCTGCGGTTGGTGGAAGCAGAGGGTGAAACACCAGGTACCTCTGGAGCTCAGGACATCAAAGTGGAACACAAACCAAAAGTGGAGAAAAACCCCATCTCAAACACGGGGTGCTCCACGTTGTCCACAACACCCCATCCCTCCTCCTCGGAGTCTGCCGACACCTCCAGGATCAAGCTGGAGCCAGGCCAAGCGGTGGTGAAGGATGAGATGGGAGAAGCAGTCTCCATGCTCCTTCAAACAAACAAATCCTCCACTCAGTCAGAGAACCAGGGTGCCTCTCTGAGCTCTGTGCGGTTAGGGGGGCTCCCATACCCTCTTCCTGGTCAGGCTGACTCCTTATCCTCTCTGGGGGAGGACCCTTTAGGGCTGCCCGATGGAGGGGGACAGCACTCCCCAGCCGTGGATCTAGACAAAGTCGAGAGCTCTCTGGAAGCCAGCGAGCTTCCCTTGCTGATCCAGGACCTGCTGGAGCACGAGAAGAAGGAGCTCCAGAAACAGCAGCAACAGCAGCAGCTCAGCTCCCTCCACCAGGGGGCAATGAGGGCTCACATGGGAGGCCACCCCAACCACCAGGGCGGTCCTGGACATATCATGCTGACCCAGCACCACCGCCCCCAACCCCAGAGTATGATGGGACAGCCAGGTATGGTGCCACGCCCTCCACACCTCCTGCAGCAGCAAAGGATCATGGGACAACCTGGGATGACGCCACAGCACATGGCTGCCATGGCTCAGCAACAAGGCATGATGAGGATGGGGCATCCTGGGGGAATTCACCCAGGACTCAACCCACAGCAGCAGCAACAACAGCAGATTAAACAGTCAACTCTGGCTGATAACTTCTTCCCTGATAAAGGTAAATAAATGAGTTCTCATGATTGTTTGATCTTGTTTGAATCATGACTCTTGCATGATTCCTGAATCCTTGTTTGAATCATGACGTTTTCCTTTAATACATTTTCCCCGGTGTTTCTGCTTGCTCCGTCACAGATCTAGACAAGTTTGTGACTGACGACGTCATGGATCCCATCGCCAAGGCAAAGATGGTGGCACTGAAGGGCATCAAGAGAGTGTTGGCACAGGACCCAATGGGGGTACCCTCTGGAATCAACAGACAACAGGTCTCTCTGTTGGCCCAGAGACTAGCGTCGGCACCGGGAACAGGAGATCCACAGGGTCAACTCGCATCTGGCCCATCTAAGGTACGGTGTCTCACTTGTCCAAACATAACCAGGACAATATAATGTGTTCATAATATTCATCCTGTAAAGCCGATCATTTGCTGTGGGATCCTCAAAACACAATCACTCTTGTCTGTTTATCTGATTTATGTATTTTGACAACTTCTTTTATTTTTAGGAAGGGGAATGCAGTGACCCAACACAATCGAGACCCAACCCTCCCCAGTTTGTACAAGGGATCATCAGTAAGTTCTACAAATTGTTCCAGCGTTATAATACTTACATATATTTGTTAGTTGATGTATTCCAGTGTTTTCCCAAACCTCCATTTGAGTTACCCCCAACCATTGCACATATTTGATGTATTCCAATATAAGCACACCTGATTTGAATTGGTCAACGAATCACCCCCCTGTTCTACCTACCAGATGATGCAGAGCAGCATCAGTATGAAGAGTGGCTCCTGCACACCCAGCAGCTGCTGCAGATGCAGCTCAAGTTCCTGGAGGAGCAGATCGGAGCTCACCGCAAGTCCCGCAAGGCTCTGTGTGCCAAGCAGCGCACTGCCAAAAAGGCAGGCCGTGATTTCGCCGAGGCTGACGCAGAGAAACTCAAATTGGTCACAGAGGAGCAGGGCAAGATCCAGAAACAACTGGACCAGGTGGGGAAGACTCTCTGAAAATCTTTACCCCCATCCATCCACCCACCCATCATCATGCTTTCCTGTCTTAACGTAACTGTCCAGTGTGAAATCTCACTTTTAAAAGTTCATATTCTGTTAACTCATAAACAAATAGTGTTGTTGACTCGTCGTGTATTTGTGCCCAAAGCATATAATTGCAGAGAAAAAACACGTGAAAACCCCACCCCAGACTTAAACTGTTGCTATTTCCTCATGGAGGATGATGTCATCCTCCCGAGTAAGATGAGCTGGCCAATCAGCGGTCTACTCATATACATATTTTTAGTGACCAGTATACACTCACACATTCTGTTGTTGGTACGCCCATGCCTTTCCTACACAGAAAAGCTGCTTTTTAAAGGGTAACGTCAACATTTTTCAATTTGCACTGTTTTCACATATGTTGAGGTTGGGTTGGGGTGGTGCTGTAGATAATAAATATGAATTTGCAGAATTGTGATATTTTCCTTTAACATAATTATCCATTTTTGGAAGGAATACTATTTCACCCATATTTCTCATTCTAAGTCATATTTTATAGAAATCTGGAAACACTGGACAGTTACTTTAATATTGGCTCCTGTTAACACATCTCTTGTTGCGTTTCAGGTGCGAAAGCAGCAGAAGGAACACACCAACCTGATTGCAGAGTACAGGAGCAAGCAGCAGCAGCACCAGCAGGGCTCTAGTCTCCTGGCCCCAGGGCCCTCCACCCAGGGGACCCACTTGCTCTCCAAGATGCCTGGGCAGATGATGATGGGTCAGCAAGGAGGTATACCCGTCAGAATTCCCCCACAGGGGCAGTCTTTCCTAGGAGGAGGCCAGCACCCTGGAGCTCTGGGAGTCAGATCCCCTGGTCCTCCTGGTGGTCCTCCTGCAGGATTCTTCCCCCAGGGTCCAGGAGGAGTCCAAGGGGCAGACCAAAGACTTCTCCAGGAGAGACAACACAGGATGCAGATGATCCAGAAACTACAACAGCAGCAGCAGCAACAACAGGCGATGATGCAAGGCCAGCAGCCCATGCCACATCCAGGTGTCCAACCAGGTATGTTGCCACAGCCAAGCGTCATGGGTAACTCTCTGATTAGTCAACAACAACCAAACCTCCAACAGGGAATTATGCCCAACCAGGCCATGGTGCCCCAGGGTATGGTACCAGGGCAGGCTGTGGCCCAGCCAGCTCAGACCCTGATGGGAGGGCAACCTATGAACCAGCCTCCAGGCATGATGGTTGCTCAGCCAGGCATGATGGGGGCCCAGCCAGGCATACAGCAGCAACAGAGGCCTCAGGTCCTAATGGGCCAGCAGGGAGTAGTGGGACCCCCTCAGCACCATGGACTCAGAGGACCTGGCCAGGCCCAGCTCACACCTCAACAACAACAAATCCTGGCCCAGCGCATGTTGGCGCAACAGAAGCTACAGCAGCAGCAAGTGGCACAACAACAGCTCAGGCAACCACCACCACAGGGCTTCATCAGCCAACCCAACCAGTCTCACGACTCCCAGGGAGGACTCTCTCAACCTGCTACCCCAGGTCAGATGGGATCTTCTCCCGCTTCAGCAGGGGGGAGCACACGGGTCACCCCGCAACCAACTGAGGGGCTGCAGCAGGGGGAGAGTGGAATCCTTAGTCCTAGCTCCAGGACATCTCCACAGCAGGGTGGACCTGGACCTTTAACCCCTGGCCAGATGACCCAACCAGGGGCTTCTGGAGAGCAACAGGCGGTAGTGGGACAACAACAACAGCAGCAATACATGGCCCAGCAGCAGCAACAGGCACCACAACAACCTCCTCAAAATGCTCAAGCTGGACATCAACAGCAAGCAGGTTACCAACAGGCTGGCATGCACCCCCAAGTACAACAGCAGCAATCACAGCAGCAACAGCAGCTTCAACAGCAACTCTCTCTACAGCGACAGAGTTCCCTCAATGCTGATCCCTCAAAGTCTGGTTTGGTTACCGTCAAGCAGGAAGGACAGCAGATGTGTTACATGGCACAACAACAGCAGCAGCAACAACAACAACAACAACAACAACAACAGAATCTTATTCAGCAAGCCCAAGACCCCATTAGACAACAACATGACAATATGGGCCAGATGCAAAATGTGATGGGTCAACAGAACCACCCTGGTCAGCCTCAGCCCGTCCCTGGTATGCCAGGCCACCCTAGTCCCCAGCAACAGGCCCTCATGGCCCAGCAGCAGAAGCAGCAGGCCATGATGGGCATGCTTAGAGCCCAGCAGCAGGGCATGATGCCTGGCCAGAGGCCTGGGTGTCCACCCGGTCAGATACGCACCCCAGTCAACATCCAGACTATCATAGCCCAGAACCCCCAGCTCCGACACCTCACCCCCAACCAGCAGATACAGCACATCCAGGCCATGATCCAACAGCGCCAGCTCCAACAGCAGCAGCAGCAACAACAGGGCCAGATGCTGAGGCTCCAGGTGGGTCAAGGACAGCCAGGCCAGATGAGGCCCCAGGGGCCACTAGGACCGGGGCAGCAGGTGGGACAGGTCCAGAGGATGCCTGGCGGTCTGGAAGCCCAGCAGCAGCAGATGCACTATGGAGGAGCTCTTGGGAAACCAGGGGGAGTGGGCTCCCCGCTACAACCAGGAATGATGGGCCCCGGCCAACCACCGGGTGTGGTGACTCCTCAGATGCAGCAGCAAGGGATCACAGGACCTGTAGTCCAACAGCAGCAGCCAGGAGCCTCGCCTCAGTACGCACTGAGTGTCCAACAGCAGCAGATGATGATACAGCAACAACAGGCCCAGCAACACCAGATGATGAGAGGCCAGGTACCCATGGCTCGCTCCCCCATGGGGCAGATACGTGGTGGGCCCCCCCAGGGCCGCCTCATAAGGCCCATGTCTCCTCGCCAACCGTTGGCCAACTCCCCTGGTGACCCACAGCGCCACTCCATGGCACAGGCGATGGGAATGCGTCAACCCAACCAAGTCATGCAACACCAGCAACAACCACAGATCCACATGGCTCAACAACGCTTCCAGGGATCTCCCTCCCACGCAGGCTCCCCTGGAGGATCCTCAGTGCAGAAACAGGAAGCAGGCATGAGCCCAGCTACCCCAGGAACGCCGCACTCCACCCACGTTGCCTCTCCGTCTGTAACTGACGGGGCAGCTGGGAAAGGTAGTCCTTACAGTCAGATCAAGGCGTCTCCTCTCAGGTCACCTGGAGCATCCAAGAGTCCCCTGGACTACCCTGGGCTTAAGGCGGGAAGTGGCGACCCAACCCATAGCCAAGTCCCTCCGAACGGGCCTTCGCCTCAGAAGGGTGAGAGTGGACAGCAGGGCCAGCAACATCCACAACAGGGCTCAGAGAGCCAGGGTGGTCCTCAATCTCCACCAGGCTCTAGAGAGGGTGCTCTGTGTAAAATGACCCTACAGAACATCAAACAGGAGCCCAGAGAGGTGACTTGTGATGGAGAAGGTGGTGGTGGTCCTCACTCCGGGGCCATCAAGAGGGAGGTGACTGGGGAGCCGGTTGGAGGGTTTGGTATCACTGGTCCTGGACCAGGAGGGGACCCCGGAGCCCAAGTCCCCAGGACTGAGACAGGACAACAGTTGCTGCAGAAGCTCCTGAGGACCAAGAACCTGCAGCTGGCAGCTCAGAGGCCATCTGACGGCATCCACAACGAGATCAATGGACACATCAACAGCAAGCTGGCCATGCTGGAGCAGAAACTACAGGGGACTCCACGCAACATGGAGGTGAGTCAGATATATCCTATCCGTTATGACTGTTCTCGTTTTTGCAAGGTAGTAAGTAGGTACTAGTCATAGAAATATACTTAGATTGTCATATTTTGATGGTACTAGTCCTCTCAAATGGGGGCGATGGTGCAATTCCTTGCTTCATTGCTTTTGTTGGTCCTCATCACAGGATCTGCAGTCCATCACAAAGAGGGCTCCTGTTGCCAAGGTAAAGCGCACCAACAAGCCTGGAGAACGAGCGCCCCAGTCCCGTAAGAAGAAGAAAGAGGAGGTTGGGAAGAGCACTGAAGCCCTGATGAAACAACTGAAACAGGTAAGAGATGACCTCCGAGGCTTGGTGAATGAATACCGGACCTTTTCTCACCGAAACGTAGTGGGACATTTTAATTGAACGAAAGGGTGTTGATTTTAGTGTATGCTGTATTATTTGCTAACTTTGATTTTTTTTTTTTTATCAAATAAACGCTTTCACAAATGCAGTGCATATTTGGTAGGATGCCACTTTTTACAGTAATAGCTCATTTGTCTTTGTTTTGTTTTTTTGTGACAAAAACGTCAATGTTCTCATTATTTTCATCCAGGGCCTTTCTCTCCTTCCCCTGATGGAGCCCTCCATCACTGCCAGTCTGGACCTGTTCGCCCCCTTCGGCAGCAGCCCAGCCGACGGCAAGGCCCAGCTCAAGGGCTCCTTTGGAAATGCAGTACTGGACAACATCCCAGACTACTACTCTCAGCTTCTCACCAAGGTAACTGTCTTGTGTACAGCGTAGACTTACTGTGGTGGTCCAGATTTCCAGCTGCATATTGTTCTTGATGCAGGAGTAACAGTGTCTGTATGTTCTCGTCTTTTATTTATGTGTATTCACCCTCCCAGTAGTTTTAACAAGATGTTCATATTTGTAGCTTTTGAAGCGCTTTCTTTCTGTTATGAAAAGTGCTATAGAAGTTTAAATGATTATCGTTATTCTATAACAACAATCACTTTTATTGCTCTCAATTATCCCACTGTTTAACCACGGCACCCTGTATCCTTAGAGTAACCTCAGTAATCCACCAACACCCCCGTCCTCCCTGCCCCCCACACCACCCCCCTCGGTACAGCACAAGATGCTCAATGGGACGACTGCTGTGGAGGAGCTGACTGAGGTACAGAAGGAGACCGAGACCACAGAGGACACTATGGGTAAGACAAAGTTTTTATAAAAAATAAATGGAAATAAAGCTATTTTGTGTTTTTAAGGTCGTTCTTTTAAATAAAGACTCACTTCGTCTCACTTCCAAGCCTGTATGTTTTGTCATCCAAAACCCCTTAGTAATTTCATGGTCTTTGTTCCTATCCGGCTTGAATGTAAGAGTTTTGTACAGTGCAATCAGATTTGATGAGCAGCTGAACAGTCTGTTAATGGCATCTCTCGCTACAATGTGTCTGCAGATTCTGTCACTGAGGAGGTGAAGAGTATGGATATCCTTGCAGCACTCCCCACCCCTCCTCACAACCAGAACGAGGACATCCGGTATGATATGCAGGGCCTAAATGTTCACCTGTCCTTTTTAAGGGCGGGAGGTTACCGTGGTAATGTGGCTGTCATGTTTGTGCATGTGAGATTGAGTCTGACTAGTAGCCCTGTCATCTTCTCTTCCCTGACAGTTGAAACTCAAACATTGATAAAACAACCTAGCTTGTGAACCGAAACCCAAGGACAAAGTCGCACTTTAGTAGACTTCTGTTTCAAGTAAATTAGACCAACTTTTATGCCAGCCAAACAGTGTTGCAGCGCGAGGTGGGACAGGCTATAGGGTTCGTAGGTCTTTGACTTTTATGTGATGAATTTGCCAGCTATCAAACAAGAAACAGCCAATGCAGCACTTATTTAGCTTTGTATGTGGTCATACCTGACCTATTTGTATTCACAAATGCGAGTGAAATGCTGACACCTTGGAGAGCCCTGACCCCTTTACCCGCCAATGCCAAAATTGACCCACATCCGGCGGGTGGCGGGGTGTTCATTTTAGGCCCTGGTGGTATGATATGACACCTTTCCTAATCCTATGTTAGGGATGGGCACAGTCAGTCAAACGGACGTTCCTATTCGAAATACTTGCGTGAGCATTCATTTCATTTGTTGAAAGAAATTCATAGCCTTTTCATTGTTAAAACAGGCCGTTGTCTCAGTTAAATAAAATTATCTGTGACGTTGCTACACACAAGGATATACCATGGTTTGAAATCCTTAATTTAATAAAAATCGACTTTTGACTTAATGACGTTGTTGTGGACGAGGATGGGGAGCGCAGTAAAATAGCCTCGACTAGCCTAGCTAGCTGGCTAGCGAACGTCTGGCTATCTTAGCTAGCTTCTTTACATTGATTTGATGCAGTAAAGACAGGCACTGCCAAATGGGATGATGGCATTTACATTTGTCAGACTAGCGCTTGTAGGTGGCTACTTTTTTCCTCTCTTCCCCCCTTGGGATCAAATTGTTGTTACTGTTTTGAGCTTTTCCTCAATAGTTTGAGGAGAACCTTTCTCTTTCTCTCCGGAGTAGCTGCCTCTGGCGTGTATAGTATCCGCCCGTCCCATACACAGTGTGGCCTTGACCGACCGTGTTTTCCAGGATGGAGAGCATATGTTTTGCTCTCTATACTGAAAGAACTACTCCGATAATAATGAGTAGTTGATTGCGAACGTTACCTTACTTATATCTTTCAGGATGGAGAGTGACGAGGACAGCGACGCTCCAGACAGTATCGTCCCAGCGTCCTCTCCTGAGAGTGACCTAGGCGACGAGGAGCCACGCTTCCCTCGCCTCCGAGAACCCAAAGAGGAGGAGATGGAGAGAACCATATCCCCTATCATACCACTCATCCCCCGCACTGCCATCCCAGGTAGGTCCACTACACAAGCTTCTGATGTCATGAATAATATAGGCCACTTATTGACAATGCACTTATTGTAAGTGGCTCTTGAGTGTCTTAAGAGCATTGCTAAATTGCTAAAATATTTCAAAATGCAAGCACAAAACAAATAATTTGACTTGCCAGTCCACGTCATATATATTTTTTCTTCCCCTTGTCCAGTGTTCCCAGAGAACAAGCCGTTTGAAGCAGCGGCCGACAAGTTGGCGTCTACAACCAACCCCTGGGACAAAGCCAAGAGCAACGAGGTGGCTGTGACCTTCACACTGACCTCCGCTGCAGCCAAGGTTACTGAGCTTAATCTTCTTCCGTCCCTCTACACCCCTTTTCTGACCCCTATCATTTTCACTTCAACCCATCTCCTATCTAGCCCGGTCCCAGATCAGTTTGTGCTGTCTATACAGATATGGGTTGAAACCGATACGGGACCAGGCTACCTCCTATCTGAACTAAACCATGAACTGTCTGTTGTGGGGAAAAAACGACAACAATTTGGCTAGTTATGATCTTGATGGATGGGTGGGTTGGTATTTCTCCAGAATCTGAACCATGTAATGGTGGCTGTGGCTCAGCTCCTCCACATGCGGATGCCTGGTTCCTATGAGGTGGCTTTCTCTCCCAGCCCGAGCAGAGCAGGAGACTCAGGACCAGGGAAAAGCCCCGAACAACCAGGTACTGGACCGCCAGGTGATTTCTATTACATTTCTCCTCACAGTCAAGTCCCAAATAGAATGTAGCTACCTACCAAATAGGGATTTAACCAGAAACCTAAGATTTAGGGAAGAGGATAAGCTGATCCTAGATTTATGCCTAAGCTTAATGTTTCTCTAGGTTGAACCCCCCCCCCCCCCTTCCATCTTGAATTCTTAGCTAGATAAAATAATTTGTGAAACAGGAAAGAAAATGGTCAGATCTATTGAAGAAACCAATCATCTAATTAGCAAACTCTCCCTTCAGGTGCTCTGTGTGTGAAGGCTGGTGGTATAGATGGTAGTTCAGCCAGCCAAGATGCAGAGTGGCTCAGACAGTTTGATGTTTCTCTGCCAGGCTGCACTCTGAAGAAACAGGTGGACATCCTCTCACTCATCAAACAGGTAGGCCACATTCTCGCTCTTTCAGGGATGTGAATATCCCTTATTAATCAGAAAGTTCCTTTTCTGATATTCCTCCAATAGACAGGCCTGTTCCTCAGCCAAAACATCCCTGAACAGCATTGCTCCAGACTGGCAAACCCGAAATGTATGGCAATCAATGGATTAGGTTGAACATCAAAATATGTTGAATCATGCTTTCTTGCTTGGGACATGTTAAAGGAAACAACGTATTTACTGAATGTCATATCAGTAGTGTACTACATGCAGCTCCTAATAAAGCACTGTGAATGACTTTATTGAGCTCATTACATTAATTGGTATGCGATCAAATCATGGGCTGGACTTTATTGCACAAGTGCCACCAGGGTAAAATGTTTGTTTGGAGGCCTGCTGTACAGTCTCCCTATGATACAACCCTATATATTTATTAGGGGTGTAACGATTCACCGATACGGAAATCCAAAGTTGTGCTATATATCCATTGGCTATGTCATAGATCATGGCCGTCCCCTTGTAATCTGATGGTGGTAGATGCCTAATTTCCCTTATGGCTCAAATCAGGTGCCTACATATAGTGTACACCATAGACATACTTAATTTACACACACAGATTGCTTTGAGTGTCTGGAAATGGAGCTATATAAATCATATACATTAGTCAGGTTAGCTACAGACCTTTGCACATGGCCTTTTTTGTCAAATGTCAGGAGATTCTTCAACATGTTCATTTCTCTCTCAGGAGTTCCCCGAACAGGAGGACAAACCGGTTCAGCACTGTTACACCACCAACGTGTCTGACCTGGATGTCCGCCATCTCCCCGTCATCCCTGTCCAGGATTCCCCGCCCTCCTCTCCCTCTCCTCCTCCTGCTCCTCCTAGTGAACCTGAGCCTCCCACACAGCCAGCCTCCCCCTCCCAGCCAGCCTCCCCCTCTCAGCTAGCCTTTCCCTCTCAGCTAGCCTTTCCCTCTCAGCTAGCCTTTCCCTCTCAGCTAGCCTTTCCCTCTCAGCTAGTCTTTCCCTTTCAAGTTCCCCCCAGCCCTGCTCAGACCACCGTTCAGGTCAAAACGGAGCCTGCCACTGTTCAGATCAAAACGGAGACTGAGGCTGAGGAGGCCATCCTTCCCCCTCCTGTCTTTGTCCCCAACTCTGACCCTGGTGCTGACACTAAGGCTCCTGTTCTTGACTCTGCTGATGCTGAGGCTCCTGCTGCTCAGGCGGACTATGATGCCACGACGGCTGACCAGCCAGCCCCCCATCCCCAGGACACCCCCACCTCCCCCAAGGTGAAGCACCGCAGCAGGCCCCTCTCCCCCGACCCTGAGGAGATGGTGGTCCGGCCCAAGGTGAAGAAGTGGAAGGGCCTCCGCTGGAAGCGTCTCCAGATCGTCATCACCATCCGTAAAGGAGGCTCCAAGAAGGAGAGCAGCCGCGGGGTCTCCGAGCTCATGGAGCGTCTCCGCATCACCCTGAGACCTGACAAGCTGCCCCGGGACAAACGCAAGTGCTGCTTCTGCCACGAGGAGGGCGACGGCGCCACGGACGGCCCCGCCAGGCTCCTCAACATCGACGTGGACCTGTGGGTTCATCTCAACTGCGCCCTGTGGAGCACGGAGGTGTACGAGACGCAGGGAGGCGCGCTGATGAACGTCGAAATGGCGTTGAGGCGCGGGCTCCGCACCCGCTGTGCCTGCTGCCAGAAGACGGGCGCCACCAACAGCTGCAACCGCCTACGCTGCCCCAACGTCTACCACTTCGCCTGCGGCATCCAGGCCCGCTGCATGTTCTTCAGGGACAAGACCATGCTGTGCACCCAACACAAACTGAAAGGGCCCAGCGAGGAGGAGCTGACGGGCTTCTCCGTGTTCCGCCGGGTCTACATCGAGAGAGACGAGGTCAAGCAGATCGCCAGCATCTTACAACGCGGCGACCGCATCCACCTGTTCCGCGTAGGCGGCCTCATCTTCCACGCCGTGGGCCAGCTGCTACCGTCTCAGATGCAAGCCTTCCACTCCCCGACCGCCATCTTCCCCGTGGGCTACGAGGCTACCAGGATCTACTGGAGCACGCGGGTGCCTAACCGCCGGTGTCGGTATCGTTGTCGTATCAGCGAGACGGAGGGAAGGCCGCTGTTCGAGGTACGGGTGCTGGAGCATGGACAGGAGGACCTGCACTACCGGGACACCAGCCCAGAAGGTACGTTCTCTGTCCCCACACCCAGAGCCTGCTCAGGCTGCCTGTTGCAATGTCCAATCACAGAACTGACCACAGTTTGGGTTCATTTGTCTAAATTGCCATTGATTTGGAATTGAGTTGCCTTTTTTTGGGGTAATTGCATCATTGCACCATTGCAACACAGCCATGTCCGTAATTAAAATGGAATTGACTCTGGTCTGTGACCATGTCCTGTGTTTTTCTGCCTTCCCTCTAGGTATCTGGGACAGAGTGGTTAAGTCTGTAGCTAAGCTGAGAGAAGAGTCTGCCATGCTGAAGCTTTTCACTGACCATGTGAAGGGAGAGGACATGTACGGCCTCACGGTCCACGCCGTTCTGCGCATCACTGAGTCGGTAAGAAGTCCTTTCCCGAAATCAGAATCGCCATTTGGCTTTTCCCTCCTCTGCTCTCATTGCTTCCATGACACCAAGTCCTGTGTCTCCAATAACACACACTATTGCCCATTCGGTGCCCTACTTTGCACTACAGCTCTGGTTAAAAGGAGTGCACCGCAGAGGGAATAGGGTGCCATCGGAGGTTTGGATCATCCTTGACTTCACTAACATCCTTTGTGTTACGTTATTAGTTGCCTGGAGTGGAGAGCTGCCAGGACTATGTGTTCCGATACGGTCGCCACCCTCTGATGGAGCTGCCGCTCATGATCAACCCCACCGGCTGCGCCCGCTCCGAGCCCAAGATCCTCACACACTGCAAGAGGTAAGACTGCAGTATAGTCCTCCATGTAGATGACATAGATATGATAATATGCTGTAGCGATTAACTTTAGTCTGATCAAAAGATCCTCACACACGGCAAGAGGTAAGACTGCAGTATAGTCTTCCAAATAGATTTATAGTTATAGAAAATAGTCATAAATAGTATACTAGTATAGAAGATATAGGTGATCTAGATATCGATAAGCAGTGGTTGTCAGCTGGTATTGCACTTGGGACCCAAATAAGACCAGATTGTCTGTCGCAACTCAATAATTGCATTTCAATTTTTTGGGGCCAAAATGGCCAATTGGGAAGCAGCAATTTCTTTGAATGCTATATTGATAGTAAATGTAGCAATTTATGTGACAAGAGAACAACATTCCCACCTTTTCCATTGACAATAATCCATTTTGCCTGTATTCTTGATGACAAATTTTAGTTAGCTGACTGGTTTGAGACCACAACATCAACAAAATCTGCTGCTAATAGCTCTATATAGAAAATTCTAGATAATTGAAGAAATTGTTTATTTCAATTATTCCAAAATGTTCATTTCTATACACGTTCTATCTGGCTTTAGTAGTGTAAGTTCAGACTGGAGTAGTTTTTATCCACCTCCAAAAAATATACATCCTAAAATATTTATTTTACTCAGACACCAGCAACCCATTTGAAATAGATAAGTGGTGTAGAGAAACTAGCTGTGTGGTCTGTTAGTAGTTGTTTATAAAGTTGTTAGTTCGGGCCCATTCTGATTGGTCAAAAAGTGTGTTCCATGCATTAAACACAATAATGAGGGCGCTCTCCCTCACTGTTGACCTAAATGTCCTAAAAAAAGAAGTTTAAAAAAGTGTTTCATCGAATGTTCTAATGAGGAGTGACACTGAAACATTTCTAAACTGAATGACATGATGACTGTGCAGACTGACTCTGATCTAGTTCTGTGTCTCTCTCTCTTAGGCCTCACACCCTGAACAGTACGTCCATGTCCAAGGCCTACCAGAGCACCTTCACCGGTGAGATCAACACCCCCTACAGCAAGCAGTTTGTCCACTCCAAGTCCTCCCAGTACCGGCGCCTGAAGACCGAGTGGAAGAACAACGTCTACCTGGCCCGGTCCCAGATCCAGGGCCTGGGGCTATACGCTGCCAAGGACCTGGACAAACACACCATGGTCATCGAGTATATAGGAACCATCATCCGCAACGAGGTGGCCAACCGCCGCGAGAAGATCTACGAGGAACAGGTGGGTGGCTCGAGTAGTAACAGTCTTTTGTCTGTTTAGTTCCCCTCCAGGCATAACTGTGATTTGAATTGTTGATTTTACACAAAAACTTAACCAAAGGGTGAAAAGACAGATATAGGTTGTAATATTTGTTCATAGTCAGTGTCAGTGGATTGGAGTGTTTTAGAATGACCTCTCTTTCTGCTTGTGTTCTTTTAGAACCGTGGGATCTACATGTTCCGCACCAACAACGAGCATGTGATCGATGCCACTCTGACTGGCGGCCCAGCTCGGTAGGTGTTGGAAGTGTACTTTCTCTTTTTTCCCCCTATTGTGTTTGTCCCGGTCTCACCCTCCCGTTTTCCTCTTCAGCTATGTCAACCACTCCTGTGCTCCCAACTGTGTTGCCGAGGTGGTGACGTTTGACAAAGAGGACAAGATCATCATTATCTCCAGTCGCCGGATCCCCAAGGGAGAAGAGGTGAGACCACAGAGAACCCTGGTCAATATACAGCTTCCTTCACCAATTTAAAAGCCCTAAACGGTCTCTTTGGGGGTCTTGGTTGTGTTACAGTAAAGCAGTGTGACTACTGTTGATGTAATAGTGATATTACAGCACAGTGTTGTTGTTGACCCTCTCTGTCTCTTCTCCTAGCTGACGTACGACTATCAGTTTGACTTTGAGGACGATCAGCACAAGATCCCTTGCCACTGCGGAGCCTGGAATTGCCGAAAGTGGATGAACTAAACGAACAGGGAAAAACAGAGGAGAGAGTCCCTTCTTTCTCCTGGGTGCCAGAACAGAACACTCCTGCTGCGCCAAAGCCTATAGTCTTTAGAACTACTTACCCAGTTCATAAGCTGACGAACGAGGAGGGAAATCTAACCTCCAAATCAATAAGACGAAGACGTTTGCATTCACACCTGTAGCCAAAGGTTTGAAGAGCATTACTGATTCTAAACACAAACAAACCCACCTCTATTGACATCCAGCCGAATGGTGGGACAATCTCTTTGTGGATGAACTGTGTCCTCTGCCAAAAGCAACTCTTTCCTCTACCTACCTACCGCTCCCCCCTTCAACAACTATGGCTGGAATACAATCCTCTAAACCTACCAAATGTTCTGATTCTATGTGATATCAATACTCTCTTAGGACAGATCTCACCTAGAGCTTTGAAGAAGCCATTTTAAGTACTAAGAACAAACGAATGCATTTTTTTTTTAGGGTCTTACCTATCCTATTCTTCTCCCCCCGCACTCCCCCTCTTCCTAACCTAACCCTTAAGGAAAAGACACTCTCCCGTTGTCATTGGTGGAGATTGACTCCCCAACGTGGATATTATTGGCTAGCTAGACAATCCTGAAGACAGTGGCTCTGAGTCTGTATAGAAGAACTATGTATCGCTGATGGAGACGGGAGTAGAAAGATGTCTGATACAATAAAAGTTGTCCTCTAGAGGCACCAGACATAAAGGTTTTATTGGCCTGACTGACTAAAGGAGTTTATAAAAGGTGGGTTAGTTGGACCCCCAGTCTACCTCATTGATCTAGTGGGAGTGACTGCTTACTTTGTGTAAAAACTGCTACTGTGGAAAAGGGGGAAGAAAGGGGTCGGTGGGAATGTTTTCATTAGGCTAATAATATAGCCTTCTCGGACAAGCAGGGAAACTTAACTAGCAGCCGGTTTGCTCTATTCTATGCTGATTTTACAATAATGAGCCAACAATATTACTCTTCATTAATTATCTATACAGACGGAATAATTTATATGATTTTTTTTTTTTAAAGATATCCCATTAAGATCAATCACAAGCTTAACAGGTATCACGAGATGACTCCTGATCATCCTGGATTTCATGTTGCCCGTCTCTGCATATTTATAACACATTTAGATATCATGCTTTTTAGTTGACTGAATGCGCAGTAACATCTAACCTTGCGTTCTGGGGGACTGAGCGAGGGATTGGTGCGTCAACGCGTAAAGCGAAGCAGGATCACTGCGCTAATTTAGTAGATCGTCTTGCCAAAGACCACTAAGTTCAACTAATGAGTGCGAGAAGTGTAACGTACGCTTGCTGCTTTATTCCTTCTGGTCACACGTTAAGCAGAAAGCTTGCGGGTAATAATGCAAGACTACTATCCCGTTTGTGTTCCACCTTTTAGTCCTTGAAATCCCATCTACATTTTTTATATTTTCTTTTCTCGAATGACGTCAACCATGAATCTAGCATCTTCCTCTCTATATCATGTAGTGGACTGTTGTAAACTTTTTTACTGTAGTGAGTCTTTCTCTGCCTGGCCCTGCCTGTCTAACCACACCACAGCTAGGTGTGTTTCTAAAGATCCCTGTGTTGTGGTTTTCTAGTGGTAGTACAGTCTTTTCTATACTGGAGTCTTTAATCAAGGGCAGGGGAAGACTTGTCAAAAAAAAAAAAAGGGCATTTTTCTTTTTTAAATGAAATGAATAACAAAGTAGATCTTCAAAGGGGAGAGTTCTGAAGTCTCCTCTACCCTGACCTAAAACCTCACGTAAGAAAAATGCAAAAGTGTACAAACTGTATATATATTCTATAGGGGGGCAACAAACTCTTTATCCAACCCCTTTTTAATCAATAAAAATCTAAAATTGTAGAGAAATAAAATTGATGAAAGAAATCAACCACTGGATATCATTTTATCAAAGATTATGCTGTGTGTGTGTATATATATATAAATATATGTAAAATGGAGTGTTTTTGCATTTACCTGTTTTTCTATTAGCATTTTTTGCTATAAGCTTTCAAAGACAGTTTGTTAAAATAGGTATGTGAAGATGTCAGGTCTTGACTTGGATGAGAAGCCAAGAGTGAAAGTATGTTGTAGATGCATAATGGAAAGTTGTCAAGATTATTACAACAATGAGAAATCACTTGAAGGGTGCATAGCATTTGTGTATTTATGTCAAATTGTTCATGTATTTGTTCATTTACTTTTAATTTATGCTACTAGTCAATTTTACCAAAACCTCTCTTGATTGGTCACAATATGATCATTAGTATACGGAAAATCTTTAACTTCTCCCTGGCTAGGATATTAGTTAAATATGATTGGTGTTTCATCTTCCCTATAGAAGTGAATGTGTTGGTATACCTTGTGAAAACAGGCTACTCGGTCTGATGTATGTTATGACTAAATATTCAAAGTTAACCCAGTACTTACCTGAGAATAAATTGCACACAATAGTACTTCTCTAAAAGTGGTAGATATTGGGAAAGTATGAGTCAGTGCTATTTTTTTCTTGTCCTGTTTATTTGAAGGGAAGACCATTAGACATTTCGCCGCTCACTGGATTTTAGCCTAAGTAACTTCTTCCTACCTTCTATCATGTTTGAATATCTAATTTAAGTTTTCTGCATATCTTAAATTAAATAAAGAGCTTGCTAAAAGTTGAACTTTTTTTACCTAACTTTTTAAAAATGTTTTACATCTGTACAGCTGAGCTACTTTAAGGGAATATGAATAATTTTTATTGTATGTGGCATGTTTTGTATGGATATAATTTTGAATTGTACATAGAACGACAGAGGTTTTCTATACAGCCCCCCCCTTCCCCCATCCATTTGTCTCTGCTTTTATTTCTTTTAAAGAAAAAATAAAATGCATTTTTAAATATAATTTGGAATCTTATTTTCATTTAAATAAAACATGCGAGTTGAGACTTGCATGCTAAAGTGATACTCAGACAGACTAATACAAAACTTGTATTTTAATGTATATCACCTACCATATGTACACATTTTCTAACTAGTCCTGAAAAAAAGTAATTTAACATGGTGTTTGAAATAGGTGTACAGTATGAATAGGACAGTTGATGGTATAACAAAAAAAATCCCATGCTAAAACATTGATAGGAATATTTGACATTTGGTTCTCATGACAACCATCTCTTCCTCAAAGCCCTCATGAAATACCAGGATAGATTGACCCCCAAATACTCCATCCGTCATATCCTTGCCAATGTTACAGTAGCAGCAACATACATTTACTGGGGTATACATGCCTCAAATCCAAATGAACAAAAATATTTTTTCCCCTCTGCATTCTATATCTTTTACCTCAGTAAAGACAGAGGTCCCAGTGTTGACAGCCCCCTTGTTCTGCATACCATCAGAACACATTGTATCCTTTTTCAGAGAGCCCAGTTCCAGTGTTAACAGATATCAAAGCCTATTCTTCTTGCCCTGTTCAATCGAAAATAAATACACAAAATGGTGAGATGAGCTCATAGTTACATCACAATATCAACTAGCCCAGTGTAAAAGGGAAAATCAATACCCACAATCCAAGAAAAGCCAAGAATAAAACATTTTTTCCTGAGCTCTCTTTGACTTCTGCATCTCCAAAAAACCAGCTGAAAGTACCATTGAAGATGTCACTGAAGAAAAATGACCACAGTACAGAGAGAGATGCCTATGTTTTGTATACAAATCACAATGTCTTCATCAGTAGTGTCTATAGTAAAACAGTTCTCATTACCATTGTTTATGCCTCTTATAGATACCAGTCACCCTAGTCATACTGTTCTCTGCTACCGCACGGTAAGCAGTACTGGAGCGCTTAAGTCTAATTCCAAAAGGCTCCTTACCCCTACCTACATGTTGGACTGAATTAAAAATAGGCTACATCTTTGACTGGCTTCTTAAATCACATCAAATCTCTGTAGTCGTCAAAAATATCTAATAATACCATTCCAAAAAAAACATCCCGGCCACATTTCAAAACATAAAACTGGACCAAATCTCAAAATGTGATACGTGTAGGTCACATACAAGCAGGCATGAGCGACGTGGGGTATTCAAGTAGCAGAATGCAACCCATCTGTTTTAATGCTTGACAAGTCTTAAATGACTAAATGTGAAATGTTGTCCAATCAACTACAAGGTATTCCAGGCTTCTGAAAGCTGTACAGGAACGGCTGTAAGTCTACTCTGCTGATGTACACTGAAGAAAAATATAAAACATGCAACAATTTTACTGAGTTTGTTCATATAAGGACATCAGTCAATTGAAATAGATTCATTGGCCCCTAATCTATGGATTTCACATGACTGGGAATACAGATATGCATCTGTTGTTCACAGATACCTTCAAAATGGTTTAAGTAGGGGAGTGGATCAGAAAATCAGTCAGTGAGGCACACAATTAGTGCTTCTTCACAGAGTTGATCAGGCTGTTGATTGTAGTCCCACTCCTCCAATGGCTGGGTATTGGCGGGAAAAGGAACACGCTGTTGTACACGTCGAGCATCCCAAACATGTTCAATGGGTGACATGTCTGGTGAGTATGCAGGCCATGGAAGAACTGGGACATTTTCCGCGGTGTACAGATCCTTCCGACATGGGGCTGCTCATTACCGTGCTGAAACGTGATGGTGGTGGATGAATGGCACGACAATGGGCCTCAGGATCTTATCACGGTATGTCTGTGCATTCAAATTGACATAAATAAAATGCAATTGTGTTCGTTGTGCCTAGCTTATGCCTGCCCATACCATATCCCCACCATGGGGTTCTCTGTTCACAACGTTGACATCAGCAAACCACTCGCCCACATGACGCCGTACACAAAGACATCTGCCCAGTACAGATGAAAACGGGATTCATCTGCGAAAATAACACTTTTCGGGCGCGAAGTCGGTTACGATGTCGAACTGTATTGAGGTCAAGATCCTGGCGACGACAAGCACGCAGATGAGTTTGCCAGACCATTTGTGCAGAAATTCAGGTTGTGCAAACCCAGTTTCATCAGCTGTCCGGGTGGCTAATCTCAGACACTCCCACAGGTGAGTGTAAAGGGCCTGGGCTGGCGTGGTGACATGTGGTCTGTGATTGTGATGCCAGTTGGACCTACTGCCAAATTCTCTAAAAACAACATGGGAGGTGGCATATGGTAGAGAACATCAATTCCCTGGCAACTGCTCAGGTGGACATTCCTGCAGTCAGCATGTCAATTGCATACTCCTTCAAAACTTGAGACATCTGTGGCATTGTGTTGTGACAAAACTACACATTTTAGTGGCCTTTCATTATCCCCATCACAAGGTGCACCTGTGTAATTATCATGCTGTTTAATCAGCTTCTTGATATGCCACATCTGTCAAGTGGATGGATTATCTTGGCAAAGGAGAAATGCTCACTAACAGGGATGTAGACAAATTAGTATGGATCATTTCTGGGATCTTTTATTTCAGCCTAAGAAATATGGGACCAACATTTTACATGTTGCATTTATATTTTTGTTCAGTGTATATTGTGACATGTCCATAGAAGTGAAGACTTTCCTGCCTAATATGGTTGATTTCATCCTGTACAGATTCATCCTGTCCACATTCTCCCAAAAGCATTTTTTTTTTTTTACTTAAAAATGTGGACATGAAACCACATTATGAATATGAGTTTTCAGGACGTAGCTAGTCTTGTGGCAAAAAAATAAAAAGATGTACAAAATATTACAAACTAAATTCCTGTCACTGTACAATAGTCATATTTACTGCCTCGGAGCACAAAGTAAAACTGAACAGGGAGGTTGGTGGGGATAATAATGGTAGTATCATGTTGTAGTGTGGTGGCCCATAACAGTGGGTGAAGGAGAGGAGGTTGGGATAACCAGGTGAAGGAGGGAGAAAGAAGAGAGGAGCGGCAAGAGGAGATTCTCAGTAGTTATGGCTAATAAGGCGGGGTAGGCCTTGTCACAACTTGGGAGTGTGGCTTTAAAACTGGCAGGATTTAGTCTCAGTCCTTTCCGTGTTATTTTCCATGAGCCCCGGTCAAAAAGTAGTGCACTAGATAGGGAATAGGGCGCCATTTGATATACAGCCTGTGTCTATCGTTGTGAGTCTCCAGCGAGCTACGTGGCTCTGCCGCCTGTCCGTCCCACTCTTATCTTACATCTTGATGTCCTCCTCAACACTGAGCTGAGAGAGAGTCTTCTTGATGCGTAGAGCCGTGAGGCGGGCCGCTCCGTTAGAGTACCAGCACTCCCTCATGATCTTACCCATCACACGCAGAGACTGGAGGATGAGAGGGGGAGGTTAGTCAGTCAAAACACAATCAACCAACTTTACCTTTACCTAGTCCCACAGGGTGAAAAGGAAATGTCAAATGAATTGCCTAATGTGAATAAAGAATTTAAAAAGTAAAATAAAACTGCAAAAACAATTGTTTACACCATATTTACATTTCAAATGCAGTCAATCACTAATAACTTTACATGTTTCTGTCCAGAAAGTCATTTTTTTTTGTGCGTATTCGTCTCTCTCTCATTACCTCGTAGCTCTGCCACCAGTTGGGCACGTTAGGCCTCAGCCTCTGGTCACACACCACCTTCCTCATCTCATCTATGGAGGGGTCAGAGGGCACCAGGTCAAAGTAGGGCAGCTGGTAATCCTCGTGGATACCTGGGGGGGGGGCAGAACAGGGGGGGGCAGAACAGAGGGAGAGCCTGGTCAGTCACATGCTCACGTCTAAGAAGATTGTTCTCATAGTAATGTGGTTCTTGACAAGTGAAGGTGTGTTTCAATGAAACTACTTTGCAGTCAGACTGCACAGAATCACTCATTTACAAATCCCCATGTAGCCTAAGTTATTACTCGTGTGGCCAAAATGAGCTGAAGCACTTCCCCCGGCATTGTGAGATTGGACCATCTGCAAGGTACCCAGTCAGTGTCTTACTTCCAGTGTTGCAGCGGCGCGCTATCTCCCAGTACACCAGCCCCAGGGCGTAGATATCAGCACACTTAAACGAGTCAAAGTGTTTCATGTTGATGGTCTCTTCCAGGACCTCTGGAGCCATATACCTGGGAGACAGAGAGACAAACAGGTTTCCACTAAAGGAAAGGATGTTTTGTGTACCAGTATATCACTGAGATACGGTATCAAATACGCCAAATTCAGGAGATGAATTGAACAAAAATATTCCACATTTTTACAATGTTGTCCTGAATTAAATTAATAGACATGGCAGCTAGTCGGGTCAGTACCTCTTGGTGCCAACACGCTGGTTAGGGGCGATGTCTATAGTATCAGTGATGGACTCGTGGCGTACTGCCAGCCCCAGGTCAGCGATGGCACACATGCCATTCTTCTTCACCAAAATGTTCTTAGACTTCAGATCACGGTGGGCGATACCAGGCTTACCTAGAGAGGAGGAAACACTGAGTTGGAAGACTGGAATGGAAGGAGCACACGACAATGTTTAAACCAGGTTAACATTTGAACCAGGTCATCATTTGTAATATATATATTAGCTGTAAAGTCGTTTGTCTGTAATGTCTTTTTAGTTGTGTCGGACCCCAGGAAGATTAGCTGTCGTCATGGAATCAGCTAACGGGGATCCTATAAAATAATCTAATTTATAGGCAGGGCAAGGAGTGCCAACAATGGCCGTGTGAGAGGTGTAAGGTGTAAACTGGCTAACTTGGTGATCCTGCTCTGCTGTGTTGTAGAACACCCTGGCTACCAGGCTAATTAGGAATGTGTTTACACATACAGTGGATTTGGAAAGTATTCAGACCTTCACTTTTCCCACATTTTCTTACAGCCTTAATATAAAAAATGGAATAAATAGCCCCCCCCATCAATCTACACACAATATCCCATAATGACAAAGTAAAAATATTTTTTAGAAATGTTTTCAAAAACTGAAATATCACATTTACACAAGTATTCAGACCGTTCACTCAGTACTTTGTTGAAGCACTTTTGGCAGCGATTACAACCTCAAGTCTTCTTGGGTATGACGCTACAAGCTTGGTACACCTGTATTTGGGGAGTTTCTCCCATTCTTCTCTGCAGATCTTCTCAAGCTCTGTCAGGTTGGATGGGGAGTGTCGCTGCAGAGCTATTTCCAGGTCTCTCCAGAGATGTTAGATCGGGTTCAAGTCCAGGCTCTGGCTGGGCCACTCAAGGACATTCAGAGATTTGTCCCGAAGCCAATCCGGTGTTGTCTTGGCTGTGTGGTTAGGGTCATTGTCCTGTTGGAATGTAACCTTCTCCCTCGTCTGAGCTCCTGAGCAGATTTTCATCAAGGATTTTTGTACTTTGCTCCGTTCATCTTTCCCTCAATCCTGACTAGTCTCCCAGTCCCTGCCACTGAAAAACATCTCCACAGCACGATGCTGCCACCACCATGCTTCAACGTAGGGAATCAATTGAATTTACCACAGGTGGACTCCAATCAAGCTGTGAAACATCAAGGATGATCAATGGAAACAAGATGCACCTGAGCTGAATTTTGAGTCTCATAGCAGAGGATCTGAATACCTCTGTAAATAAGGTATTTCAGGTTTCTCTTTAATAAATTAGCAAACATACCTAAAAACCCGTTTTCGCTTTGTCATTATAGGGTATTGTGTGTAGATTGATGAGGGTAAAAAAAATAATAATCCATTTTAGAATAAGGCTGTAACATAACAAAATGTGGAAATAGTGAAGGGGGTCTGAATACTTTCCGAATGCAAGGTATGGTCCTTATTCATCTCGCCGCTGTGCTTACCCTGCGTGCCCAATATCTCCATATGCAGGTGAGCCAGGCCGCTGGCGGCAGACAGGGCCAGTTTGATCATGCCCTCTATAGTCACAGAATAGTAGTTCAGGTAGTCAAACAGAGAACCGTACTCGTGGTAGTCTGAGACCAGCCACAACTGGGTCCATGTGCCGTTATCTGAGAGAAAGAGAAACGCAGAGAAAGATAGAGGATAATTCTACTGTTAATAAAAAATAATTAAACTGTTGAGTCAACAACGGCACGTTGATGAAATTCACCTACATAACACCAGGGATATGTCTGTGTTGTAAGTGGTGTGTGTGTGTACACGGTTCTCCGTGTGGTGCTGTAGTAGAACAGCGACGGAACGCTCACCTTTATTGTCGGCGGCGATGAATCCCAGGATGTTCTCGTGTCGCAGCATGATGGTCTGGTAGATCTCAGCCTCTCTGAACCACGAGCGCTCCTCTCTGGACGAGAAGATCTTCACCGCCACGTCTCCCCCGCGCCACTTCCCCCGCCACACCTCCCCGAAGCGGCCCTTCCCTATGATGTCCTGCAGAACGATGGTCCTGGCCACCGTACGCTGCACGAACAGGGGCAGGCCTGCAGGAGGAAGCAGAAAGGACCGCTGATACCATTGGGCTTCCGCCTGAACAATAACTTGTACTAAACTTGTATGTGTACACATATGCATCTATTGTGTTACATACAGACGTGGCTAAAGAGTATTCTAAACATTGAATGAATCCACAGTGTAATAGGACCTCTGTTCGCAGGCGAGGGTAGAGTTCAGGCCGGTTCTGTGTATAGAACCTTTACTTCCAGCAGTGTAGGTTCAGTCTACTTACCAGAACCAGACCCGGAGGTGGACATGTCATAGATGAGATCCTGCAGGGTCTTGTCCTTGGCCAGGTAGAGATGTTCACAGGAAGGGTCCTCCACCTCCAGCCGCTGTCTGTGGCTGTACAAAAGATCAGCTGTCAAACTAAAATTGTATCTTCTCACCCTCCCCCCCCTCCAAATACACCACAGCCCTGCCGTCCCATCTGTAGGGCGTACTCAGATGGTACTACCTGGGACCAGAGACTCACCTGTAGGTCCTCTGGTGATGCTGGAAGAGGAATAATCCCACCAGCAGCAGCATGCACAGCAGGAAGACCGGCCCTGCGATCACAGCCACCAGCTCCACTGGCCCCCAGGGGCCTCCAGAGCCCACCCAGCCCAGCTCCCCCGGTTTCACCGGGACTGGAGCGAGGGAGAAATTGAGAACAGGGTGTTAGCAGTGGTATTACCATCTTTCCCAGTCAAATAAAACAAAAGGTTGCAACGCAATAGTACGAAGTGGCTTCCTCCATCTCCTCTCTCTTATGTGCACTGATATGAAAACATTGGAGGGGTAGACGCAGAATGGTTGCTACAGGGGGTGGGGGGGGCTTCACCAGCCCTGTTCTTTCAAATCAGTGCAGATGAAAAAAAAGACAGGCGACGAGGAAGCTTTACTTATGCGATACACACACACAACGCAGTGTGTGACTTCGGCTTTACTCACGCGAGGGAACCTTGAGGTCGACGCGGTTGCAGTAGTCAGTGTAGCAGCAGTGTGTGTTGAGCAGTCCCTCAGCACTGAGACAGTAGAAAGGTTGGCCAGGGGGCACAAGGCTGTCTCTGGCGATACAGATCCTTACATGCTGCTCATGCCCCTGGATGAAGGAGGTGGAGGCCATGCAGGCCCCGTCAGTCTCACACTCGTAACCAGACTTCACACAGTTGGTGCAGTTACACCGCAGGGCTGAGGGAAAAAGGGAGGCACAAGGTTAGAATGAGTACTAGTTAGGCATCAGGACTATTCTATGGGCGCTTGAATCAGAGACCTGTGCATGGGGTGGAATGAGTTGGAGAGAACTTCCCAGAACAGAATACGATGAAGAACAGTTGATGAGCAATACGATTTTAGTCCGGACTGTAAGAAAACTTTCGAGTCACTGCAGTACTCACATGTCCAGCAGAGGGCGTCTAAACCAACAATACCAGACTCAAAGTACATTCCATCTACCGGACTAGCCAGGATAGAGTCCCATTCGGAAGAGACGCAACAATACAGCCAGTGGAGTGTGTAGACTGGTTTGGCAGCAGACAGAGACCAGGACAGAAACCAGTTTCTCTAAAGCAGAGGAAACCAAATACTCCATGGAGAGGAGACTGTCCTGGGATGCTGGGACAGACGCACCAAAACCCAACAGTCAAATCCCCAATGCAGCATTCTGCTACTCAAAGAAAGCAAGAGAACACATTTTTATTTAACTAGGCAAGTCAGTTATGAACAAATTCTTATTTAGAATGACGACGTACCCTGGCCAAACCCTCTCCTGACCTGGACGACGCTGGGCCAATTGTGCACCACCCCTATGGGACTCCCGATCACGGCCGGTTGTGATACAGCCCGGGATTGAACCCGGGTCTGTAGTGACACCACTAGCACTGCAATGCAGTGCCTTAGACCACTGCGCCACTCGGCCCCCAAAACACTGTCAGGATCATAGCTTTGATTTAAAGCCCGCAGCACAGACAGTTTGATAGGGGCCTGTTTTAACAAGTCTACAATAGCTGGGCCACTCAAAACTAAATCACTCTTGCTTCAGAGGAAATTGAAAGCAAGACTAGAACAAAAATGGCAACAAATTCAAACAGAGGGGGACAGAGTGAATTCAGGTCTGCTGCCACCTAAAAGACACTTCTAAAGGGCCAAGCCTTGTCAGACCTCAACACCTTCTGGATTAAAAAGATTAAATAAAAAGGGATTTACTCTGAAGCCTTCTGCTAATCCTCTCCCTATTCTGGGGGGGTTTTCCAAGCAGCCCTTGAGCCCTCTCCTTCCGCCCGGTTAGTTTATTTGCTCAAACAGAAACAGTTTGTAACTGTAATTTAAAAAATAAAACAGAAAGACCGTATGTGCAGGAGGGGTAAAGCCCAAAATAGCTTTTTCAAGTAACACCCCCCCCCCCTCAAATGGTCATAAATCACACCAATTTAGCAGTGTGGACAAACAATCAAATTAAAACTAGACGCAAAAGAGATAAAGGAATAGAAAATCTAAACAGAAAGTCAAGCTACTGGGGGTGTATAACTGATGGACAATAGGTGCCTCTAACCATTTTTTAAAACAAAATGACAAGGATAGCTTAGCAAAATCAGACAGGATCGCGTTCCAGATCGTGGGGCTTTAATAGGCAATTCGGAATTGGTCGCTCCTGAACATGGGCGGCGTAGCCGCAGTTAGGGAATTCAAGAGGATAATCAGTGATTAAAAGTACCGCAAACACATTGAGCAACTTACATTTGGTCAATATTCAGGAGTCCTCTTATTTATTTATTTTAAGGAGGTGCTGAACGGTCTGAGGTATAGTCAGATGATATTCTTCATACAGAGCGTTTCTGCAGGGAGATTGATAGTGGTATGGTATGTGCTGGCCCATATAATGTTACAGTAACTGATGAATGGGACGATCATCGTGTAATAGAGCGCGCAGCACTTCTGTTCAGGAGATATCTACATCTTGCCCAATTATCCTCATATTTTTGGTGATCTTAGAGGTTATTGTTTCCATGACAATTGACCATCAAATCAGAACACCAAGAAAGCGTACAGGCATGATCTACAGGTATATCATCAATATGGACCCCTATATAATCTGGATTCTATTTTCTTTGGACCAAATAATAAAAGTCAGTGACAAAGTTCATTTTAAAACACTGGGAAATTAGATAATGTTGATGAACTGAGGTAAATTAAATCTTTGTGAGAGTAAAACACACAAATATACAAAACAACTAGTCAAGTGTGTATGTCCTGTTTCATGAGCCGAAATAAAAAATATCCCAGAAATGTTCCATACGCGCAAATTTGATTATATCCCTGTTAGTGAGCATTTCTCCTTTGACAAGATATGCCACACCTGTCAGGTGGATGGATTATCAAGAAGCTGAATAAAACAGCATGATCATTACACAGGTGCACCTTGTGCTGGGGACAATAGAAGGCCACTAAAATGTGCAATGTTTTCACAACCCAATGCCACAGATGTCTCAAGTTCTGAAGGAGAGCTCAATTGACATGTTGCCTGCAGGAATGTCCACCAGAGTTGAATGTTAGAGAAATTAACATAAGCCACCTCCGTCATTTTAGAACATTTGGCAGTACGTCCAACCGGCCTCACAAGCGCAGACCACGTGTAACCACTCCAGCCCAGGACCTCCACATCTGGCTTCTTCACCAGCCCCCCAGACAGCTGATGAAACTGGAGTATTTGTCTGTAATAAAGCCCTTGTGGGGAAAAACTCATTCTGATTGGCTGGGCATGGCTCCCCAGTGGGTGGGCCTATGCCATCCCAGGCCCAGCCAATCAGAATGAGTTTTTCCCCACAAGGGCTTTATTACAGACAAATACTCCTCAGTTTCACATTTTTATTCAAACTATTATGATCAACAGTATCAAAAGCTTAAACCTATAAAAAAATCTAATCTATGATCTTCGCAATCATTTGCCGTATGTATTTCACCAATTAAGTAACTAACAGCCATGTAGGAAGGGTGAGATTTCTGAAACCATACTGAAGTTCATAAAACTGACTTTCCTTGTTAAGATATTAGATTCATCCGGTATATGCTTTAAAAAAATGTAGATGGCCGGCAAAATTGAGATTGGCCTGGAATTTGTTAAGTTTGCTGGATCATCAACAATGAGCGCTAGTCTCTCAGTCTCACTGGTAAGCCAAGACAGACTGTTAGCACAAGCTCAACCTTCCTCTGTAGGTTAATCTCTGGAGTTAACAGCAGCAGGTCTCCTGCAAAAATATCCATCCTCAATCAGAACAGAACAGTTTGAAACACCACTTTCTTCCTGAGCTACTCCTGCTGCTGTAGTTTCACCACTCTCCTTAGGATCCAAATATTGTCGGGTTACTAACACTTTCCCATCCACTCAGTCTTACTCACCCCCCCCACACACACACACACACCCCACCTATTGCGCCATCATAATGTGTGACTGGGAGCCATTCCCACAGTTGAACTGCTGTGTGTAATGTGCGCCTGAGTGTCTGCATGTACAGTGCATTCTGGGAAGTATTCAGACCCCTTGACTTTTTCCTTATTGTAAAATGGATTAAATATATTTTCCCTCAATGACAAAGCACAAAAAGGATTAGAAATTTTAGCAAATGTATAAAAAAAAAAGCCAATTTCAAATCAAATTTTATTTGTCACATGCGCTGAACACAACATGTGTAGACCTTACAGTGAAATGCTTACTTACAAACCCTTAAACAATGCAGTTAAGAAAATACCTACAAAAATAAATAGATAAGAATAAATAAAAAATATTTAAGCGCAACAGTAAATAACAATAGCAGGGCTACATACAAAGGGTACCGGTACAAAGTCAACGTGGGGGGGGGGCACCCGTCTCAAGGTAATATGTACATTATCTATGTATAGTCACTTTAATAAACAGAGTAGCAGCAGTGTAGAAGAGGGGGGGGGGGCAATGCAAATAGCTGTTCAGGAGTCTTATGGCTTAGGGGTGGACGCTGTTTGGAAGCCTCTTGGACCTAGACTTGATTCTCTGGTACCACTTGCCATGCGGTAGCAGAGTCCTCTAAAATGTGCAGTGTTTTCTGACTAAAGTGGCTGGAGTCTGACAAATTTTAGGGCCTTCCTCTGACACCAGCGGGTGTAGAGGTCCTGGATGGCAGGAAGCTTGGCCCCGGTGATGTACTGGGCCGTACACTCAACCCACTGTAGTACCTTACGGTCGGAGGCCGAGGAGTTGCCATACCAGGCAGTGATGCAACCAGTCAGGATACTCTCGATAGTGCAGCTGTAGAACCTTTGAGGACCCATGCCAAATCTTTTCAGTCTCCTGAAGGGGAATAGGTTTTGTCGTGCCCTCTTCACAACTGTCTTGGTGTGATTGGACCATGTTAGTTTGTTGGTGATGTGGACACCAAGGAACTTGAAACTCTCAACCTGCCCCGTCGATAAGCATGGGGGCGTGCTCGGTCCTCCTCCTGTAGTCCACAATAATCTTGGTCTTGATCACGTTAAGGGAGAGGTTGTCCTTGCACCACACGATGAGATCTCCGACCACCTCCCTATTGGCTGTCTCATCGTTGATCAGGCCTAACACTTGTGTCATCGGCAAACTTAATGGTGTTGGAGTCGTGCCTGGCCGTGCAGTCATGAGTGAACAGGGACTACAGGAGGGGCCCCCGTGTTGAGGATCAGTGTGACTATGGTAGTCTTCTTGAAACATGTATTACAGACTCAATCAGGGAGAGGTTGAAAATGTCAGTGAAGACACTTACCAGTTGGTCAGCGCATGCTCGGAGTACACGTCCTGGTAATCAGTCTGGCCCTACGGCCGTGTGAATATTGACCCGTTTAAAAAGGTCTTACTCGCATCGGCTGCGGAGAACATGATCACACAGTTGTCCGGAACAGCTGATGCCCTCATGCATATTCAGTGTTACCTGCCTCGAAGCGAGCATAGAAGTTTTTCAACTTTTCTGGTAGGCTTGTGTCACCTGGCAGCTCTCGGCTGTTCGTCCCTTTGTAGTCTAATGACTTGCAAGCCCTGCCACATCCGACATAGTACAAATTGATCTTAGTCCTGTATTGATGCTTTTCCTGTTTGATGGTTCCGGGTTCCTTGAAAGCAGCAGCTCTACCCTTTAGCTCAGTGAGATTGTTGCATGTAATCCATGGCTTCTGGTTGGGGTATATACGTAGTCACTCTGGGGACGACGTCGTCAATCCCCTTATTGATGAAGCCAGTGACTGATGTGCACTCAATGCCATTGGAAGAATCCCGGAACATATTCCAGTCGGTGCTAGCAAAACAGTCTCGTAGTTTAGCATCGGCTTCATCTGACCACTTTTTCATAACCCGAGTCACTGATGCTTCCTGCTTAAAGTTTTTACTTGTAAGCAGGAGAGAATTATGGTCAGATTTGCCAAATGGAGGACGAGGGAGAGCTTTGTACGCATCTCTGTGTGTGGAGTAAAAGGTGGTCTAGAGTTTAATTTGCCCCTCTGGTTGCACATTTAACATGCTGATAGAAATGAGGTAAAACTGATTTTAAAAAAAGTTCCCCTGCATTGAAGTCCCAGGCCACTAGGAGTGCCACATCTAGATGAGCGTTTCCTGTTTGCCTATGGCGGTATACAGCTCATCGAGTCCGGTTTTCGTGCCAGCATCAGTCAGTGGTGGTATGGAGACAGCTACAAAAAAGACTATGTAGATAGTGTGGTCAACAGCTTATCATGAGATACTCTACATCATGCGAGCAAAACATTGAGACTTCCTTATACATCATGTACCAGTTGTTTACTACTATACATAGCCTCTGGTAAGACACGGGGGGGGGGGGGGGGGGCCCTGCCGTTCCATCCTGCCGATAGCGTATAACCTGCCAGCTGTATGTTATTAATGTCGTCGTTGGTGAAACACAAGATAATTCAAGTTAACGTCCCATTGGTTGGATAAACGTGCTTTCAGTTCATCCCATTTAAATTTTCCAGCGATTGAACGTTGGCTAACAGTACGGATGGCAAATTAGCCACCCATCACCTGATCCTCACAAGGAACCCCAATCTCTTTCCGCTAAATCTTTCTCCAGCTAATGGCGGGGATGAGGGCCTGTTTGAAGTATATCCTTCCCGTTCGACTCATTAACTCTTTTGGGATAGGGGGCAGCATTTTCACTTTTGGATGAATAGCGTGCTTAGAGTGAACTGCCTCCTACTCTGTCCCAGATACTAATATATGCATATTATTATTAGTATTTGATCGAAAACACTGAAAATGTCTAAAACTGTTTGAATGATGTCTGAGTATAACAGAACTCATATGGCAGGCGAAAACCTGAGAACAAACTTCAGATGTCCCACTTCCTGGTTGGATTTTAGTTTCAAAGCCTGGCCTACCGAATACAGTGTGATATGGATAAAGTTGCACTTCCCATGGCTTCCACTAGATGTCTTCCGTCTTTAAAACTTGAATGAGGATTCTACTATAAAGGAGGGGCTCATGAAACCCGTTTGAGTCAGTGGTCTGGCATAGTGCCATGGTCTCATGACGCGCGCCTCCGACAGAGTTACCTCTCGTTCCAGTGCTTTTCTTCAGACATAAGAATTCTCCGGTTGAAACATTGATTCCATACATCGTTTGACATGTTTCTAAAGGACTGTAACGGAACTTTGAGTTTGTCTGGACGAAGTGCCTGCGCCTCATGAAGATGGGTTATTGGGCTGAACACGTGGCTATTTGGATATAAATTGACTTTATGGAACAAATCAGTCACTTATTGTCAAACTGGGATTGCCTTCTGATGAAGATCAGAAGTGAATATTTATGGTGATCTCTAACTTCTGTTGACTCCAAAATTGTGGATATTTCTCTGGCTGGGTTGGGCTCAGAGCACAGCTCAGATTATGCTTTTTCTGTAAAGTTAAAAAAAAAATCTGACACAGCGGTTGCATTAACCTCGAGACTCTAGGAGCAGTATTTCATTTTTGGATGAAAAACGTTCCCGTTTTAAACAAGATATGTCACGAAAAGATGCTCGTCTATGCATATAATTGACAACTTTGGAAAGAAAACACTGACGTTTCCAAAACTGCAAAGATATGCGAGTGCCACAGAACTGATGCTACAGGCGAAACCAAGATGAAACTTCAAACCGGAAGAGAGCTAAATTTGAGGCGCTGGTTTCCAATGTCTCCTTATATGGCTGTGAATGTGCCCGGAACGAGCCTACACTTTCTGCCGTTTCCCCAAGGTGTCTGCAGCATTGTGATGTATTTGTAGGCATATCATTGGAAGATTGGCCATAAGAGACTACATTTACCAGGTGTCCACCCGGTGTCCTGCGTCGAAATTGGTGTGTAATCTTCAGCTGCACGCATTCAGCCATGTGATTCAGAGGAGAGAGGAGACTTCCACGAACGATATATCGTCGAAGAGATATGTGAAAAACACCTTGAGGATTGATTCTAAACAACGTTTGCCATGTTTCAGTCGATATTTACAGAGTTAATTTGGAAAAAAGTTTGGCGTTTTGATGACTGAATTTGTTATTTTTGGTAGCCAAACGTGACGAACAAAACGGAGCGGTTTCTCCTACACAGAATCTTTCAGGAAAAACTGAACATTTGCCATCTAACTGAGAGTCTCCTCATTGAAAACATCCGAAGTTCTTCAAAAGGTAAATTATTTTTATTTGAATGCTTTTCTTGTTTTTGTGAAAATGTTGCCCGCTAAATGCTACGCTAGCTATCAATACTGTTACACAAATGCTAGTTTTGCTATGGTTGAGAAGCATATTTTTGAAAATCTGAGATGACAGTGTTGTTAACAAAAGGCTAAGCTTTAGAGCTAGCATATTAATTTCATTTCATTTGCGATTTTCATGAATAGTTAACGTTGCGTTATGGTAATGAGCTTGAGGCTGTATTCACGATCCCGGATGGCTAGTATCAAGAGGTTAATAAAAGAAAAATGATTTGTCCAATTTGAGGAGAGTAATGACTGTTCTGATGTCCAGAAGCTCTTTTCGGTCATAAGAGACGGTAGCAGTGACATTATGTACAAATTAAGTTAAACAATGAGATTTAAAAAATTGCACGGTTGGTTAAGAGCCAATAAAATGCCAGCTATTCTCTCTGGCGGCATCATCCATCATATTGCACAAGTATTCAGACCCTTTGCTATGACACTAAATTGAGCAGCTGCAGGTTTCTGTTGATCCTCCTTGAGATGTTTCTACATGATTGGAAGATGCCTGGCCAAACTGAGCAATCGGGGAGAAGGGCCATAGTCAAGGAGGTGACCAAGAACCTGATGGTCACTGACAGAGCTCCTTGGAGATGGGAGAACTTTCCAGAAGTACAACCATCTCTGCAGCACTCTAATCAGGCCTTTATGGTAGAGTGGCCAGATGGAAGCCATTCCTCAGTAAAAGGCACGACAGCCTGCTTGAAATTTGCCAGAAAGGATCATTTTGAGAGGATCTGCAGAGCAGAATGGCAGAAACTCCAAATACTTGTGCCAAACTTGTAGTGTCACAACCAAGAAGACTCATGGCAGTAATCGCTGCCAAAGTTGCTTTAACAATGTACTGAACACTTGTAAATGTGATATCTGTTTTTAAAAACCTGTTTTCGCTTTGTCATTATGGGGTATTGTGTGTAGATTGGAAGGGGGGGGGGACAAATGAATCCATTTTAGAATAAGGCTGTAACTTAACCAAAAAGTAGTCAAGGGGTCTGAATACTTTCCGAATGCACTGTATGTGTGTGTGCGCGCGTTGTATGTGTGGAACAGCGTTTTGAGGAAAGTGGAAGTGGAATGAGTCGACGTCTTGCCATTTCATGTCAGCAGCAGCGTGTGCAGTTTCTTGTAATTCAGTCATTCTCGTCAGCAACAGCATGTGGACTGCTCTTGGAGCTAAGGACAGACGGGGGAAGTGCCAGTAACTCCTAGTGGCGCGTGTCCAAGTTCACTGCAGTTCACACGCAATCACAGACACGGAATTTCCTGCAGATTACACAGAGATGAAGCAACAGGCTTTGATAGAGAGAGAGAAAGAGAAAAACAACCCAGTGCCACATCCTATTCTGGAGCATAGTTTAGCTTAATAGTTTAAATAAGGCTGGGAGAAGGACCCGGGACCAGACTACTGCAAAGTTTTTTTAAGGAATACCTAGGATAGGATAAAGTAATCCTTCTCACCCCCCCTTAAAAGATTTAGATGCACTATTGTAAGTGGCTGCTCCACTGGATGTCATAAGGTGAATGCACCAATTTGTATGTCGCTCTGGATAAGAGCGTCTGCTAAATGACTTAAATGTAAATGTAATGTAAATGTTTTTAATCAAATCGTGTACATTCCCCCTCAAGCAGACACCATGGCCCTCAGGCAACATCACTGGACTCTGTAAACCATACATCCTGAGGCGGCATTTATTGTAGCTGGGGATTTTAACAAAGCAAATTTGAGAACAAGGCTACCTAAATTCTATCAGCATATTGATTGGAGACTTGTGGGGTTAACACACTCGATCACTGCTACGCTAACTTCCACGATGCTTACAAAGCCCTTCCTTTGGCAAATCCAACCACAACGCCATCTTGCTCCTACAGTCTTATAGGCAGAAACTCAAACAGGATGTACCAGTGACTAGAACCGTTCAACGCTGGTCTGACGAATCGGAATCCACGATTCAAGATTGTTTTGATCACGCGGACTGGGATGTGTTCCGGTCAGCCTCAGAACACCATTGATCTATACGCTGACTGAGTGAGTTTATAAGTGCATTGGAGATGCCGTACCCACTGACTATTAACACCTACCCTAACCAGAAACTGTGGTTTATAGCCCGATGTGATGACTGTCCCATACAAAGACAAACAGTTTACAGAAGTTTAAAACAGTGAAAATATCCATTCAAGAGGGGACAAGCCTTTAACTAAGGCAGGGAGAAAATATGGGTTGCTATGCTACAGACTCCCTAGCCTTATGATGACTGGCCAACAGGAATGAGAAGAGATACTGTATCTTCAACAGATGGTATTTTTATCTCAAAAAACTCCCTAGTCCTTGCCGATGACAAGCATACCCATAACATGATACAACCACCACCATGCTGGAAAATATGAAAAGTCGTACTCGGTGACGCATTGTGTTTGGGTCGAATCCAACACATTGTATTCACCATTCAATGTCTGCTCATTATTCCGTTTGAGGCATTGTCATGTTTACAACCCCTTTTTAATGGCATTTCAGTTTTATTTTGTATTAATTTGTAAAAATACAATTCCACTTTGACATTGCAGACAGTGGCAGAATTTCAATTGAATCCATTTTAAAATTTGGGCTGTAACAACAAAACGTGGAAAATACTTTCTGAAGGCACACTGCATTTGTCCAGTTGTGAGCTCTCCAAATCGGCTTGATTGTCACAGTCTCAGGATATCAGCCAGGTGAACCCCTTTTGCAGATGATAATGGCATGGGTCACCAGGTCATTGTACGTCTGAAGCAGAGAATATCTAAACTCACCTTGTTTGCATATTGTTGAGCTAGCCACGTGTTACCAATTTTAAATGATAAATGTATATACACACACACGATCTAAACATATGCCAGTTTCACATTTGGTTCTTGGAGGAAATTGCTTAGTGCAAATCCAACCATTTGTATTCTAGGTACAGTACATGAAAATAAGGAGCCCCCCAAAAAAAAAAAATGTCAGCTAATTAAACATTTAATGTAAATAATGGGGCGTGGGGAGCGTTGGAATTCTACCTCGTTTATTTGCTGAGAATTATTTTACAATGCAGAGACAAAATCAGAAAGTCAATGGCATGGAGGTGGTGGATTGCGAAATGTATCTTATAGAACGTGAGCCATTAGCTAGAATATATGACAATTCTAATGTTAAAAGAAACCATAATCCAATTTGTAGCATATTACATGCGAAAGGTACAATGTTACAGTGTGTGTGTGTGTACATCCTTCGGTGGGAAAAGGACACAGTTTAATTTAGTCAACACAAATGGTGCCGTTGATCAAAGTTTTGAAGTTTAGGTTGATTGAGGTTCATAGCTAGCTAGCGTCACATGCAAATATTGTTGTGCAAATTTCAAATCAGCAACATTGCTAACCAAACATTAAAAGGATAATGTGCATTTGCATTAAAGGATAACTACAACCAAAAATCTATTTCTTGTATTTTTTCCCAGACCTCAAAAGTGGTCTTGGTTTAAGCATTGTTGTGGACTTAGAACATTACATTTTGTTTAAAAAAAAAGATTGTGCTTTTGAGTTAAAAAAATTACATTGAAACCCAGGAAAAACAGAAATGGAATTTGGGGTAAAACTAAAACAGATTCAGGTAATATATATATATATTTTTAACTAAAACATTTTACATGGCCCTACACATAGTAGACAGAATACCACAACCCATCAGTGTGCCTAATATATAAACACAATACTTCTAAATGTGTCAGAAGATAAAACAGAGCAGAGAACTCAGAACATTTTTGCTCATGATTTAATTTCCTTTCAAAAGTTTTCAAACAGAATTGACTCTTTCCAGAGAGTAGGCTTCCCAGGGGAGGGACAGTCAGCTCCGCTGTGGGGGTTGAGCTGGTTGGTGTGAACTCTGCACATAATTGGTGTCCCTACACTGGTCCTTTGTGCCGAGATTACAGGGAAACGAGGATGGATTGGACGGGCCGCTAAACAAAGAGCAGGGAAACATTGAGAGGAGGTGGAGTAGTGCACCACTCACCAGACCTTGTGCTCTGGGGATAGAATAGATCAAATACTTTGAAGGACTTTGACAAAATATGTTGGTTACATTTAAAAAATAATTAAATGTTTATAAAATGTCTGCAAACTTTCAGTGTCTTATGAGGAATTGCTGAAAATATCATATTCTGTGGGCAGAGACAGGGGAAGAGCACAGATAAGGGGGGTTTATGCAGCCCCCCCCCCCCCCGCCTGTGAGGGGTCTGCAGCTAGTGACCAGCTGTGACATTCAATCATTAAAACCCAGTCTAGACTGAATACAGGTTGGATGGAGCCATTTAACAGCAAAGTGTTAAGACCCTATCATTCCAAATGGCAGGAAAGGGAATAGGGTTGCATTTGGGATGTAGCCTATAAAGTGCCAAAACGGGCTCTGGTAAAAACTGTTGCACTTCATAGGGAACAGGGTGTCATTTGGGATGCAAACAGCGAAGGGAGGTATGAATAAAACATTGTTGCCATAACCAGTGCTTGCTTCATTTGGACTGAGCTCAGGACAGACCTGGGTTAAAAATACGATTAGAAATTATTCCAAATAGTTAAGCTGGACATGGTTGAGTTTGCCTAGTACAATGGACCAATAGAATAGTAGAAAAACTGCAAACCCCACCCATTTGGCACTCCAGGCAAGCGGAAGCAAACGCTAAAAGTATTTGAAAGTGTTAGAACCCAGGTGTGGTTCAGGAGAGAGCTTTGTGGGAGACGGACTCCAAAACCACAGAAATGGGTTTAACACAAACATGGTTGCAGTGACTGTGTTGGTGTGCCAGTCAGACGCTGACACTCACAGTGCTTGTGTTCATGTGCATATGGTGAATCAGTCAGTTACAACAGTACACCTCAAGAATGAGTATGATGTCAGTGGAAAATGTTTAGCCTAAGCCTGTTTGGCATGGGACAAAACTGTTACACAGCAGCAAAGAATTCTGGGGGCTAAACAGCACAGAGCAGACAGAATGCGTGTGAGCACCATTACCCAAACTGCACTATCTGAAATTAGATCCAGTTAGCTACCAGACAGAGGGCTGATCAAGACAAGCAGACGCCACCAGACAGAAAAAACACGCACACACACACACTTCAGCCTTTATCAATACTGGAAGAGGAAAGTCATTACATTGGTCTCCATCATCACAGGGTCAGATTACATACAATTCTAAACAGCATAGCCCACTAGTACCTGCCTAACCCTCTGCATGTCTGTCTACGTGAGTATAAGTGCAGCTACACTATTCAAGGCGTTGTTCTCTGAAATGTGTACTGATTGGAGACTAACGGCAGTGCAGTGGAAGGTGGGTATCATGTTCAGCTCCTCCATAAGAGTCCACTGCACTGTGACACAGACACCGCAATAACACATAAGGCTAATGACCACCGAATCATATTTCTGAATTTGTATTTAAGTGATCATGTCCACAGGTCAGTGAGAGAGAGGCCAGACAGTCTGTGGCTGCGATTAGGCCTCTCAGCCTCCAGGCCTCTCTGGGCTGGAGGTCATTAGAGGCGCCCGGGTCGTTAAGCTACACTCACCCCTAGTGGACCCAGGCTAGAACCTTCACAACACACAGAACCAAAATATGAGGTTATTAGCCTGGTGATTAAGGGAGGAAAGCTACTCTCACTCAGCCCGACACGGACTAATAGACCCACAACAGAACTTGAGACAAAGTACACACACGTAAAAACCAGGAATTTAACTACCTCATATGCACATATAGGAAGCCCCAGACCATATCTTAAGTCACACCACACGTTAAACACAGACACGACGTAAAAGGAGAAAAACTGTCCTATACGCAAACCTATCCTGAACCCAGTGACTCCAGGCAGCTCAGTTCCTGTACATTCCCTTGGCTCTGATCTGGTAGACAGGCATGCACATGTTGGAATCTGACTATGTGCTCCCTTTCATTTCCATAACATCATTAGGACATGAAACAGCTTTCACACAGCGCACACACACACCAGCACCCGAATGGCTAGTTCAGCAGCACACCAAATCCTATTCTGTTTACAGTTCAGCCAAGGAAAATGAGATTAATGTTCTGTGATTACATGAGGCAAGGAGAGATAATGACAGCAGTGGTCCGGTCTAGTTTCCAGTGGTTACAAGAGGAACATAATACTAGAAGGAAATTGTGCCCATTAAACCACAACACTTCGTTCTGCAACAAGGGAAAGGGTTCGTACAGACAGTGGAAAGTCAAATTCAAGGCTTTTCAAATACTTTTTCAAAGCACTAATATTTATTTTCAAGGACCACCAGTTTGTAACAGTTCAATTTATGCAATTGTTTCTAGTCGCCAACAGATATACAGCCACAATATCATGAAAATGTTGTAAAAGAAAAAAATCTTCGTATTCATCACTACCTTACAAGTCCTACTCAATAACACAGTTTCACTACATACATGTGTTCGTGCTGTTGATTTTGTAATTTGAGTAGTGATGAGCAGAATTTTGGGATATGCCTTATGGTGAACACACATTTCCAGCTTAGTGACAGTTTTAAAAATTGGACGTCTACTACTTAATAGCTACGAAAAAGCGTCTTGCTTCCGACTGGCAGCTTTAGTCCCCGGTCGGGGGAAGGGCACTGAGGAAAACAGCACGTGATCGTCCACCAGAACGGCAGCATCACAGTTGCTGCCTGATAAACCGGAATATAGCAGGCGCTCCATGAATGATGCGATTGTTAAAATGCTCTGGAGGGCCTCCCGAATGGCACAGCGGTCTAAAGCACTGCCGTGGTTGAGGCATCACTACAGATCCCAGTTCGAACCCGGGCTGTGTCGCAGCCGGCCGTGACAGTGAGACCCATGAGGCAACCCAGAATTGGCCCAGCGTTGCCCGGGTTAGGGAGGGGTTGGCCGGCATGGATGTCCTTGTCCAATCGCACTCTAGCAACTCCTGTGGTGGGCCGGGCGCATGCACGCCAACACGGTCGCCAGTTGTACGGCGTTTCCTCCGAAACATTGGTGCGGCTAGCTTCCGGGTTCACAACAATGCTCTCGACAGCCGCCTCTCCCGAGTCCGTACAGGAGTTGCAGCGATGGAACAAAACTAACTACCAATTGGATATATCGAAATAGGGGTTAGAGGTCGTTGCATAGAAAACAAATCATTATGTAGAACTGGCGCCAGCGCAGGATTTCACCCATGCTCGCAATGCCAAAGTCTGACGCATTTTTGCACCTTGTGGGTTGGTTGGTTCCAGTGTTTCATGAACTGAAATAAAAGATCCTAGAAATGTTCCATACGCACAAAAGGCAGGTTTGAATCTACATTAACCTGGCATTTTAGCTACCGATATGACGTTTGCCAACACCTAATCAGTCAGTTCTGTACCTGCCTGGCAGTGTGGATGGCAACCACATCACGAAATGAGAAGAAAGAAAAAAAAAGAAAAAAAAAAAAGTCTGCCTGGAAATTAATTTCAGATTTTCCAGCCCCTCAAGCGAACCCTGAAACAGAAGCCAGACTAGCCCTATAAGTTACTGGCACAGTGGGCAGCAGAGGGACGCATGCAGTGCCTTCAGAAAGAATTCATACCCCTTGACATAATCAAATCGTATTTGTCACACTCACCAAATACAACAGGTGTACACCTCACAGTGAAACGCTTACGTACAAGCCCTTAACACTTTTTTCTTAAAGGCATTGTTGGTTAAGTACATTTTATTAAATGTAACAAATAAATTAAAGAGCAGCAGTAAAATAACAATAGCGAGGCTATATACACAGGGGGTACCGGTACATAGTCACCGGTTAGACGAGGTAATATATACATGTAGGTAGAGTTAAAGTGATCGTCATGTTCTAGCCCGAATTACAATACCCCATAATGACAAAGTGAAAACTTGTTTAGAAAATGTAACTATAGTATACAAAAAATAAAATTGAACATTTGAAAGATTTTACTGAGTTAAAGTTCATAAGGAAAACAGTAAATTGAAATTAATTCATTAATCTATGGATTTCACATGACTGGGCAGGCCCGCCAACTTAGTTTCCCCCCCACAAAAGTGTTTTATTACAGACAAATACTCCTCAGTTCCATCAGCTGTCCTGGTGGCTGGTCTCAGATGATCCCGCAGGCGAAGAAGCTGGTTGTGGAGGTCCTGGGCTGGCGTGGTTCCACATGGTCTGCGATTGCGAGGCAGGTTGGACGTACGGCAAAATTATCTAAAAGGACCGACGCAGTTATGGTAGAGAAATTAACATTAAATTCTCTGGCAACAGGTCTGGTGGACATTCCTGCAGTCAGCATCCCAATTGCATGCTCCTTCATAGATGTCTCAAGTTGTGGCATTGTGTTGTGTGACAAAACAGCACATTTTAGGAGCCTACTTATTGTCCCCAGCACAAGGCGCACCTGTGCAATGATCATGCTGTTTAATCAGCTTCTTGATATCCATCCACCTGACAGGTGTGGCATCATCTTGGCAAAGGAGAAATGCATTGGAAATCCCATTTGACTTTGTTCCATTCCAGGCATTACAATGAGCCCGTCCTCCTATAGCTAATCCCACCAGCCTCCACTGATGCACTGTCAACAGTGGGACCTTGAGTCTTTCTAAATTATGTCCAAACAATTGAGTTGGCCACAGGTGGACTCCAATCAAGTTGTAGTGACATCAAGTATGAGCAAAGGAAATAGGATGCACCTGAGCTCAATTTGGAGTGTCACAGCAAAGGGGTGTGAATACTTGTAAATGAGGTAGGTCTGCATTTTATTTTCTGTCAATTTGCAAAAGATAGCTTTGTCATTATGGGGTATCGTGTGTAGAAAACTTCCATTTAATCCATTTTGAATTCAGGTTGTAACACAATGTGGAATAAGTCAAGGGGTATGAATACTTTCTGAAGGACCTGTAAGTGACACGACATAACATTGAGAAGATAAGTCTGCGATGGGTCAGTCAGGTCCACTATAGGCTATAGTATGTGAGGGGGGTGTAGAGAGATTGAGAAACACAGGAGACGAGAGAAAGCAAAGGGTGTAAGATGGGAGAGGGCCAGAGAGAAAGCAGGAGAGACGCGCCCTGCCTCACGGCAGTGTATCTGTGGCTCAGACAGTGCATATATCACATTGCACATCCATTTTATTCTGGCACCTAGTTAAGTCACAAAAGCATGTCAGCTTCATAACGACGAGGCTAATGATTGGTCAGGCCAAATGTCTTCAACGGGAAAGGAAACCGGCAACCTGTGAGCCATGGCGACCCTGTGAGTAAAGACGTACTGTCACAGACCAGAAAACCCGCCAGTCGTAGTCCTGTTCCAGGGGTATTCAACTCTCCTACCAGGTCCGGAGCCTGCTGGCTTTCTGTCCAACTTGATAAGTAAATGCCCACACCTGGTGTCCCAGGTCTAAAGCAGTCCTGATTAGAGGGGAGCTGGAGTCAGGGTCCAGAGTTAAGCGGAGGTCTTCGGCCAACTTTTTACTAGGTTCTGGAGTTTGGTTTAGTGGTGATACCAGGGTTCAATCCCTGAGCCCGTTCAATTTTTTTAACCTAAAAGATGTGAATAGTGACAGAAAAAGGTGACAAATCAACGTGGATCATGTCCTTATCTGAACCCGGCCGGATGAGGGAGGAATGTAGCTCTGATTCTTGGAAGAGGAATGAGTCACTTAACATAACTAATGGGTGGCAGCAGACTTGAGGTTATTGACATTGGCAGATAGGGTTAACTTTCTCAGTCATTGTTTTAAGTTTCTGTGAGTGGCAAGTTGCAACAAGGGAATAGAGAATATAGATCACACAGGGAGAGAAATTACTGGGAGCTGGCCAGACACTCCCACCACTATTCCATTTAAATGCCCCAAGTGGAATAACGTGCAATGATTTTCAATCTAAAGAAAGAAACACCAGCCCCTTCCAGCAGTTTAGTTGAACATACTTTACCCTTTCAAAAAGTTAACAAATAACCCAGTACACAGGCACAAACAGGTCTAGCTAGTAGCTACAGACTAGGTACACCATACGCCAAATTCCAATCCAGATGTATTAATTTATCATAGTATGCCATTTAGCAGACTTTCATACAAAGGAACCTATGTATGGGTGATCCAGGGAAACAAACACACTATCCTGACACCTTGCCCTACCAACTGAGCCACAGAGGACCACCATTTTGGATCTGGTCAACAGCTGCTCTGAGAAGACAGTGGGGTGGGGGTGGGGCCCATGCAGGAGTCTGAAAAGACCCCCATTCGCCACATTTCCGTCACAAAGAACCCAGACTTAAACTTTAACTTCTGTCTGGGCCGGCTGATTGGACGAGAAGGGTGCAACTGCGGCCCGCAATTCAGGGCGTTCCTGCACGGACCCCCTCTTTATACTTCTGTTGGTCAATTTATGTTGCGGGAGGCAGGGGCGCTCCAGTACAGTAAAGGTGGAATTAATGCACAATAACGTTGGATGCCAGCTAACGATAAACCCCACAGAAGGGGCGGGTGCAACAACGGTAGCTAGCTAGCCATACACTGGTAGGCAGCGTCCTTCACCTCTGTCTATTGGGCACTGTTCTCCCACAGTTCTGTTAATGATGGCGAGGGCAAGTAGGAGTGAAGGACACCGAGTGCTAGCTTAGCCAGGCAAGTGTGACACTGTGTGCTAGCTAACTATCAAACTAGCTAGTACAGTGTCGGCCTAGCCTCCTGCCTGCTGTGCCAGCGAGAGGCAGGACGACCGGTAGACAGTGTCCTTCGCCCCTGCCTTCCGGGCACGGTTTTCTCCGGTATACAGCAGGAGGGGGTCGACACAGTGTGTCGATTACTAGCAAGCTAGACAGTGTCCTTCGCCCCCGCCGGTGAGGGCAAAGTGTTCAACAGGTGGGAGCGAAGGACACGGTCCTCCGGTGTCGCTCACGCTAGCTAGCAAGGAGTGCCCACATGCAGGAACGCCCCGAACTGAGGGCGTCAGCTGCATACTTAGAATGGATGGCTGTTGTCGCACCCTTGCCTGCTTCCACTTGGATAGTGCACGGTCATCTTTTAACTACTCCTGTAACAAAGACACTTATACGGAGACCTTATTCACTGCATTTATTCCTTGCGTCACGATTTCTATTTTATCTTTTACTCTGCATTGTTTGAAAAGGACCCATTAAGTAAGTATTTCACAGTTAGTCTAAACCCGTGGTTTACAAAGCATGTGACAAATACATTTAGCTTCACAACAGGTTTACTTGTTTAAAAAAAAAAAAAAGTACCACATCTGGATTTAAGTCTATTGTTTTTCTATCCAGTTCTCTTGGTTGAAGGATATTGGCTAGCTAAATTACTTCGGTATTGATAACTAATAGATGAAGAAAAATCAAAGATGCAGATTTTTTTTTTTAATCACAAAGATCTAAAAAAAGGTCTGTAAATGTAGTCTTTCACCTGGTCTTCCGTGGAAGAGCTAACGATACACCCCACCACAGCTAACGTTACTCTAATCGCCACTTGATTGTTTTGTAAACACTAAAGCATTACACAGCCACACACAGATAACCAACATAAACGCGTGGCCTCCTTCCAGAGGGGTACACTACAAAGCTGGATCAATGAGTTAGCCAGTTAAAAAAAAAAAAAAAAAGATGGATTTTCTGGTTCATTAGGAACGTTTTGGGGTTGTTGGGTCAATTAGACCAGGGGTTCCCCCAAACTCGGTCCTGGGGCCTCCCTTGGGTGCACATTTCGGTTTTTGCTCTAACACTAATGTCACACAGCTGATACAAATAACCAATTAATCGTCAAGCTTTGATTTGAAAAAGCTGTGTAGTTCTAGGGCAAAAACGTGTATCCAAGGGAGGCCGCAGGACCGAGTTTGGGAAACCCGGAATCAGACCATGCCCACTTCAAGATTTCCCCCTCAAAAATCAGAATATGTAGGCCAGTTAACTGGCTAACTAACTCATTGACCCTGCTCTGTAGTATACCCAACTGGACACGCAAATAAAGCGATATTGAAATGCACAAGCTATCGACAAAACACTAACGTTTACATTACTGGCCTTTTGTGCACACCTGGCTAACAAATTAGCTAGCCAGCTAACGTTACCTCGCGCCAGACGGAAGGCGGTTTTTGTTCGACACGTTAATAAATCAAATTTTCTATTTACTTGACGTAACACGAGCAATTGAGCTGCCGGCTGACAAACACACGGGCCCGTATACCTCCGGCAGTGTTCCTCAACGAGTTCAGCAAGCAGCGCTAGCCACAATGTGTCAAATGTGATTTGTTAGCTAGCTAGCCGTGGTTGAACAAACCCCAGACAGACAACGCCATGATGATCGACAGGCGATGCCAGAGCTAGGCAAGCCACCCTCCTGTTATTAAACAAACAAACACGAAGTCAAAATCAAAAGATGGCACATGTAGCTATTTCACTTACCGTCGCCGATGGCTAACCCAGACAGGGCCAGTAACGTGAGAACAAATCGTTTTAAAGCCATTCCTTCAGCATTCCCATCGCATTCGGAGGGTGGTATTGTCAACACCACGGCCAGACCTAAACATAACCACACACCATACAGCCGCTGCCAGCCTGTTGAAGTGCTACAGGCGGCGGAATTAAAGGGCGGTGCGTCGATTTTTAAAGGGGAGGGCTTTCTGTGGTTTAGCCAAAGACCCGTTTCAAGATCCTTTGTTGGGGTAGAAGACCCGACCCTACTCTAGACTTGAATGAGTTGTTTGTGCTGCAGACAACGTTTCATATTCGGACTGCAATGATTTTTAGGCACTGCTTTTTAAAATAATTTCTATTAGCCTAACAATTTATTAATTCGTGCAGATAAATGACCTGACTGCACTGGTTGTCATAGAATGTAGGTCTATCAGGGCACTTACGTTTACATTTCAATTTTGGGCAATGACCTATGAGAGTATTCAGTGGAAAATGATTTAATCTAAGTGAGATATACCTCCACTCACTCTCCTAAATGACGTGGTCAGGTCCATCCAGGATGCATTTGGCAAACTGCTATATATAGCTCAATCTCTCTCTGCTGTTATCACCTGGCCCTTTGCTTGTACTATGCTCTCTGCTCCTGTCCTGAAGTCTAATAGTGTCTGCTTACCTGTAGTCCCTTATATCAATTATTGAGCTGTCCCAATTGATCTGCTTATTTCTTCAGTGCACTCACACAACACTTGTCTGCTGGTTGAATCCTCCTATCAAAGCCAGCCAAGCGATTAGGAATTTGTCCCACAGCGGCTGGATAGGAATACACGGAGTAGGGACAGAGAAGACCCCCCCCCAGTCTCTGATACTTAAACAACCCTCTTCTAGTGTTAAAAATAACCAGCTCTTCATGGCCAGACTGACCGGGGCATGGAGGGAGTATTATCTCTCTGGAGTTTGGTCAACACCAGCCAGACAGATACAGTAACAGAGGCACTGACATTGTAGATGAAGAGACAGACCGACTGTCCATTTCTGTCCACACTTACACACAGTGTTATAAAGCTCATGTTGATTGGCAGGAATAGACACTGATTCACTTTGTAGAAACAAATAGAGAGCCTCCAGGGCATAGTGAAAACACATAGTGGCCGAATTAGACCTGTCTCTTTCACACCTCACCAACACCACATTCGGGCAGTTTTGTAACTGTCAAAAAAGAAAATAGCTGGGAGAGAAATACCTCTCTAACTAAACACAAACAGATACACGTATGCACACACACACTGGTTGAGTGCATGAGTCATGAATGTGTGCATGTACTATATGTCTGTGTGTATGCAGGCCTCTGCGTGTGAATGTATCTGTTTGTGCATAAGCAGGAGTTTGTCCCATAAATTCCCATTCGATTTTTCCGTTTGTCTGAAAAAGTGCTGTATGATATGTATTTACATGAGAGTAAATATAAGTCTGGATGAAATATGATTATAAACCTCTGTATTATTTTCCTGAATTGTGATTCACAGGTCTGAACTATCTGCTGATAGCTCCTCGGGGAGTGGCATCCTGCGCTGGCACAGAACAGACTGCTTATAAAACCTGTCATTCACAATGCCAACTGACT